>NW_009953923.1:1553416-1603926 GCF_000747805.2 Chaetura pelagica | reverse complement strand
TGAACCTGGAACAGCACTGAAGAGTCCTTCAAATGTTTCTCTCTTCTAAAGGCAATTGGAACTTCATGGAACATTTTCTTTTTCTCTTAGGAACAATTACCGTTGTGGTCCCCAAGCTGCCATGCCAGCCTCTGCCTTTGGGCAAAAATGAATGTATATTTCAAGTTTCACTACATCAAAACTTCCTAGATCTGACCTTCCTTGTTACAGGTATAGATTGTGGCTGCCTTTATTGTACCTACTCTGAAATCCCATTATAGTTATAGTTTCAGTCTAGCTCTGCTTCTCCCAAACATGAAAAGCGAGTCTGTGTGAACTGTTGACACTGTTTTCCCCTTCCTGTTCCTTTGCTCTCCTTAAAAACCAAGACCCTAAAAATAAATGCCACATAACTTCAGCTTTCCGTTTGGTATCTCCTGACAAGGCTTTGTAAGGGGCTCATATCCACCACCGAGCATAATTTTGTCATTCCTGTGATATTTAGCTGATCTTTCTCTACCATTCCTGGAAGCACCATTGCATAGAAGTTGCATGTGTGTTAGTATTTGTATTATAAACGGCCTACTTAGGGGGTTTATATAACTCAGAGGTAAGAATTTGTGTTTGACTGAAAGTCATTAACTCTCAGCCAAAAAAAGCAGAATTTTGTTTCATTTGACACAAATAAAACCGATCTGCTGGGACAGTTCTATTTATACTGAGGGTCGGGATTTTGTATTTAGATCAGTTTGCTCAGATACCACATGAGGATTGGGGCACTGGCAGAAAACCCATGGTTTTGGGTGAAAATCCTTGTACCCTCTAGCACGGAAGAATAAGGGGGTAACTCAAATGCACAGTAAGAGAGAAAGACACCATGTCCCTCTCCTGCGGTCCTCCATAGGATGCAAGAGAACACAACAGTGATGTGATGTGTCCAAGGCAATAATGGGGAATTCGGTCTTTTCCTTGCCTGCCATATGGAAACAACTTTTATTTATTTGTAATTACTCATAAAGAGCTGATGAGGAGGACTTGACGGTAAGGCACTGCATAGCTACTGAGCTTTAAATAGCAGCTTCAGTTCTGACTTTCCTGCATACCATGGACTTGAATTCACAGTGGTGCAAGGAAGAGAGACACATTCCTCCTGTACACTTTTGTACAACACAGTTTTGACCATTTTGAAATGGCCCAATTGATCTGAATCTGATGGTTTCATATTTAGATAACTTATGTTGCTACCTTTTTACTTTCCTCTGCAATAAACTTGCATAATTTGCTTTGTAAGTATGTTCAAATGTTGATGTCTTTACTGAATCTGCCTTATATAATGCACCGTGCACATACAGTTATTTTTTAAACCATGATGAAGAGAACTGTTAAGAGAGACCATTAAGATAGTTCATTAAATGAAAAAGTAACATTAACAGACTAGTTGTGTAATGAAATATCTGGGGATTTTTTTCCAAGGAAATTGCAGAAACAGTTTTGTGGTTGAAAATAATTATGGGTATGGGTGTGTTTTCTACAACGTGGATATTTAATTGCTACATTAAAGGCATTGACTCTTCCTTTAAGTGCTATTATTTATAATGAATTTCTGACTGGCCAAAACAGTCTGCAGACATCTTAAAAACTGAAGTAAAGAGGTGTAAGATAAAGACCTGAAATTCACACTAATTCTAAAATGTAGCCATCCTGATAAGAGTTCTCCCAAGTACTTTCCAATTTCCCTAGCGTTATAAAAATCAAAGTGAAATTCTTGGCCTCATTTTCCTACCCTAGTATAAAATTACTGACATTTGAGTGAGAAGCCCTGTTTGTTCTGTAAGTGGAAATGAGTGGCTAACTACTATGAGTAATTAATTTCTAGTTTCTCTACTCATTTCTGGCTGCAGAAAATAAGCTATGAAGCAAACGTATAAGGGAGAAATGCAAAAGCAACATAGACCCTAATGGCTGGAGGGTCAAGTACTGGGAAGACCTAGACTCGCCTGCTGACATGGAGTTATTCCCTGCTGTTTTCTAGAAATCTGTAGAAAGAGGCAGACAAAGCAGAAGAAAGCATTTGGTGACCAGGACTCGCAGCACTTGTAGCGCATAAACATTCTGAAACAACATGATCACAGAGTGTTCAAACATCAAGAAACGGTCTGTTTCATTCTCTGGGCATAACTGAGCAGAAATCTTCTGAAGGAGAAGGTATGGTATGACTAGAAAAGTATCCACTAGTAATGAATCTCTCCATGTACACAGATGGATGCACAGCACCGACATGCAACAGAACTCTTGATCTATTGCAGTCAGACTGCACGGGGGAAGCTTTAGCATAGCTGATCTGCTGAAGCATTCAATAGAAACTAGATGTCTTTGATAGCAAGATCATGAGTGAGAAAACGGGGCCCAAAAACCCTTTGGGAAGAGCCAGCAGAAGGGAGAGCTGCCAAGGCTGCTCCTGGACCTTGAGACAGAGATAAGATACTGCAGGGTAGAGACAAATCTTTGTGCCTGTGGCCTTGTCTGGGTTTGAAAAGAGAAGTAGTATTAACCTGTCCAGGATATGAATCATAGGCCACTCAAAAGCCCATAGAGCATTCACTCATCCTGGGAATTACAGGATGATTTGCTAGACCTCGTCACAGAACTGAGACTTGATTCTGACCTCTGCAGCTTCCTGGGACTTTGTTGCAGTAATTTACAGGACAGGTTTCAGGGCAGCTACAAGAGCAAGTTAATGTCTTGTCTTTTCTCTCTGCTGCCTGACTGGCATTTCAGGCACCTTCCTGACTTCTCCAGTTCAAATGAGGCTCATCCATCAGTGATTTATATGTATATAAAGAGGCAAACCTTTTTATAAAAGAAAAATCTGTTTTCATAGCTTAAGCAGTAAGAGTAATTATTAATAGGTTTAACCCAAAACCTGATGTACAAAACACAGTAATATTGTGAAACACAGATTTTGGATTTAAATTTTCTGGGTGACATTATCAAACCTAGCAGAAACATCATAGCTTTAAAAGAAAGGACAATGGTGGTTTAAGCTACGTTGACAGTTTCTCTGTCCCACTAGAAAGAACCGGAATTGGTCAAATAATGTAATTTGACCTTCTGCTTTCTTCTCTCTGAAATATTTATTTTAAAAAGGAACAAACTCTTTTCTTCCTCCCTCCTCAAATCATCCAATTTTTCCAATACTGGCAGTTATGTGCATCAGCCAGGTCTGAATGACATGGCATCAGACATTAGAAAATATGGAGTCAAAAAGCATGGAAGGAAAAAATCAGAATTGCCTGGAGAAGATGGGCTATATCCTGTTAGGCTCCATGTCCCACAACCCAGTCTTTGCTGTCCCTGGGTAGCTGACCCTACCCGTCCCTTGGTGTTTCTCACTTCATCTGCTGTCTTTCCTGGCTCTCACCCTGCCCTGCTGTGGGGACCAGGCATTCAGCTCACAACGGGGGGTTTGCATGTTACCTGCTGTGGAGATGAACACTGCAACAATATATTTCCTTCCAGGGTTTCACTGGATAAATGCGTTACCATGTTTGTTGCCAGAACCCAGGGAAATCTCAGCTGGTTTGTCGGGCATTTGGGCATAGTTCAATCATCTTGATAGGTATTGTTCCCCTGCAGGAATTAGGACCTGGAAGTGAACTCACTTTCCTGGGAACTAGGGCAGTGGAAGCCTAGTCGGAAGTTCTTAGTTGCCTTGAAACATTGTCCCATAGCAGAGAAGATGCTGCAAATATTAAGGACTATATGGATGCTAGTTAACTAGGCACAACAAAGGCCTCACTAGACCCCTGCCATGCCATCCTCCATATTAAGTAATTACTAGTATCTTTCTTGCCAAATAGCCCTCTTCAGACAATGCTTGTCCACCGTCAGGGCTGTAAGAGATGCCAAGGACTATTCCTAGCAGATGTGGTGAAAGAAGCCCCCCTGTTTGCAGAAAAAAGTTTGATGTGTGGACACAAGCAACACTAAGTCACCGGGTCTCAGACCCAGCCACTTAGCCCTCTTCCACGTCATTAACTGGCACATATTAGTCAAAATATTAGAGGAGAGGAGTAGGAGATGAAGGAGAAAAAAAATTTAATAAGTGGATTTACTGTAGGAGAGTTCTAGGTCATATAAACTAACACTGTCATTGATAGTGCATAATTTGTCTCTTTGCTGCATCTTCCTCTTCTTTATTTAAAGACAAATGGAAGAAAAAAATCAAGTAATGAGATCCTGCTCATTACATAATATGTTGCAACTAGCCACGTTCATGTTTGTGCTGCAGCCCAGTAACAAAGTGCTTCTGTTCAAACTGCTGAGGTGGCAGAGGCACACGTGGTCACCTGCCACCCTTCAGGTCACCAGCACTTGCTCGTGGCATCTCATGAGATCTTGAGAGCTTTCAACTCTCTCTTCTGTCCCAAATTTCACCCCCGAGAGAGTATGAAGGTCAGCTATTGGCAGTACATCTGGTATAGCAAAAGAATGGAAAAGACAAGGGCTCTGAATGGCTCTTGGGTGTAAACAGGGACACAGGAAGCATGGCACTCGCTCTGAACTGGAGTGACATTAGCCCAGGTTAGGACTCTGATACTGCTGAATACCACCAACACTAACCCAAACAAAATATAGCCACTATTTATAAACCAAAAAAAACCCCATGAAAACAACTAAAGAAACTCCATTACTTTACTTGATAGATTTTGTGGGGAGAAGAGCACAGCTGACATACTTCTTTCTGAGAAGAAAATCCACACTATTGCAAAACAATTTCTACCAGTAGTTTAAAAAAGTTACAGCACTGTTCTGGAAGGGCACACATTATATAATTTTGCACAGTAAAAGTACAGCTAAGTCAGCTTTAAATAGCAACCATTTCAAATAACATCTTCACAGACTGTTTTCAGAATGTTATTTTCACAGCAATAATGTCTGCATTCATAATTACAGAAGCAAGTTCAAGGCTTCTGGAAAACAAGAAAAGATAGAATAAAAGATTGCAGTGGGGAAATGAGATTGAGAGAGTTACTTAAGCACTGAAGTGATAATATATTCTTATATTAATCTGAATGATTTCCTAGTTCCTATCTTATTATGTGGAATAGGGAATTCTGCATCCCTCAAGTACTGATTTGGCCAGAAAAATCACCCATGCTGTTTTATACAAACCACTGAAACAGACAGAACCCATTTCCATTAGTGTTCACATTTTTTCCCCAAAGCATCTACTTACCATTAATGTAACTGCTCTACATTGTCCTCTTATTGTCCTGGGTATGAATAAATCATTAGCCTTATTTTATTAATGAGGCCTAGCTAACAATATTCCCAAACTGGCCGTGTTCTCTTATCTCGCAGTATTATAGATAGGTGCATGCTGTATTTTTATTCCTGTACCAGGAAAGTCTGGAAGCTGCAGTGAGGTGATTATGTATGTTCATTGACAAATGAGATCTGTTCCAGGCAAAACTGGAAAGAAAAAAAATCAAGTTCAGTTTCTGATTTATTTTTTCTTAAGCACTGGAAACTTCTTGCTGATTTCACAGGGCAGACTTTGCATTTACAGTAGATAGCACCTTTTATCTTAAGTGTTATAAAGAAAAGCCTTAAGCACTCTTGAGCTCTAATAGGTATTCCTGGACTCTGTCACAGAGGCCTGCTGTAACTAGGCACATGGGGATCAGCAGCAGTGGGACGAGCTCTGCACCAGTGTTTGGAGAACCTTTGGTTCCACATGGGTGAATGGAGCATGGCAGGATCTTTCTGTGCCCTTGCTACCCCTTCTCCTGTGCCAGGCATTTCAACTCTTTAGAGACACACAGGGGCAGGCAGATGTGCATAACCTCCTCCTGGCTGAAGAGCTGGGCAAAGGTGAACTTACTCTGGCCCAGAAGCTGCATAAACACACATTTAAATACAGCACACTGCTGGACTTATCTGGCTACGTGAATCTGCAGCCAACATTTTTCCTGGGCCACAGGCTTGTATCTGCCTGTACTCATCCATCGAGAGAGATCAAGGGAGCCTCATAAAAGGGTTATCTTTATTCTCTTTCAAATCAGTCACAGTAATAAGGCGTAAGCAAAGAAATGCCAGGCATAAAGGGAATGAGGGAAGAAGGGACATGGAAGAGGGAGGAGTAAAAGATGAGAAGTGTGGTAGGCAGAAAATGGAAACTGATGCAGAGGATACATTACTGGGAGAGCTGCTTCACAGACCACAAAACCCAACAAGTAAGGAACATAAAACTAGAATTTGAATTAGACTTTATATGAAATGGGAGGTGAGGAGCCATGTATTAACAGCTGTGAGCTGTGCTTGCCTCTGAAGGTTCTCTGCTTGAACTCAGCAACAGGCATATCCTAAGATACTTAATTCTGGCTGTTGGCCTCCAAATTGATTTACCACAATATCTGCCCCACCTGACTGGGAATAGAAAGATTATCTTATAAACATAACACATCATCACAATTGCAGAGATTAATTTGTCTCCAGCTATCACTCCCAGCTCTTTGCATATTTTGTGTCACTTGTTGACCTGAGAATAAAGAGATTTCAGTTTGTACTTTTTTCCTTTTCATCACGCTTTGAAAAATTATCATTGCTGCTATTTACTTGAGAAATGGTGATGCACACTCACAGGGGATCTTTCCTGTCTATCTCACTTTATTTACCTTATTCCCATAACAAAATTCTTGTCCCTCCTGCATTACTCACTCCATGAATCTAGGTACTTTTGAGAATGGTGCTATACAAATAACTAGATAGATAAATCAGTAAGATATTTCTTTTCTCCATACTCTGATAGGAAGGAATCTGGGGAGTGTGCATTCCTTAGTAGTCTCTCCTTGTTTTTATAATAAAGTATCTTTTCTGTAACTCCAGCAAGAGAAGATGAGAGGTATCTGGTGCCAATGAACTCTTGTACTTGCTTAGAATACTGGAGTGCTATTGTTTTAAATATTTAAAGCTGCAATGTTGCCATGTAACCGGGGAAATAACTTTCTGTGTTTAAATATTTCATGGCTTGTTGGAGTCCAAGTACAAGGAGAATTTTTTTAGTATGTTAGAGGCCCACCCTGACTGAAAAGTTTTATGTTAACCCTTGAATGTGCTAAAATTGCTCTGTATTGCAGGAAATTCAAAGCATTATTTGATTAATTCAGAGACCATGAAGAACTGGAAAGTGACTTCTGTCTTTTCACTTCTGAATAGAAAGACCTATGCTAATCTTTTTTGTGTGACTTCCTATATTGGATAATTTTATTATCTTTTATAATAGTAGAACTCTAGTGTTTTATAATGATGGCTTTTAAAAACATATACGTTTACTTATGAACCATTCCACCGTTTCAGACTTCCAGAACTAGTTAATATTAGAAATAAAATCCCCGTTGTGGATATTGGCTCCTTGCTGTTATTTCTGAGTTGCACATACTGCTCTAAACGGTCCTAACAGTCTTGGAGAAGAGCTACAATATACCTGTGAGGTATATTCAGGGTGACTTCAGCTCCCAACACAAGAATGTAGTTCATTGCTTCATCACAATTCCATTTTTTTTGGTGCTTGAGTTCGCATTTTGTTCACTTTCTAGAAGAGAATTGTTCATGTGATTTCCTAGGCAAAAGTGACTCTGTAATTCAGTAAGTTTCTTCTGATCTCAGTAGATAATAGCTAAAGTTTGATATTTCCTGGAAGTATCTTTGTACACTGATGGTTGTGATGGTAAGACCAGAATAAGAGAGAGGCTGGAAACATCAATTTCTGTTATTGTTGAGGTAATAAACCCATTTAAATCAGTTACTGAATTACTGCAATTTTCTGCATGTCCTCTTCACCCCTCAGTGATTTGTATTCCAAATACAATAAATACTGTCCTCATCTAGAAGATGGAGTTTGCCAGCTGATTTGCAGAGAAATCCAGAATGGCAGGCTTACTGTGAAACTGGGGAAGAGGAGTGCTGAAGAATAACACCTTGGGAACATTTGTGAACATTGACAATGCAACAGGGCACACATAAATATTTCAGCGTGACAAACACAAAACCTTTGCAAGTTTGGACAAAAATCAAACTGTCTTCATGAGCTTCTCTATGTTATAGAAATATTTGCCTAGAATCCTAAAGTTAATGAAGTATGTTAGGGGAAACCATAATTAACATGTTCAGAGGTGGAAAAAATGTATGGAGGATAATTACCCTGCTGACAAGCACATTTGTTTGCTCTTTACATTAAAAGTTAATGATGTGTGCTGGCAAGCAGCATGAAGCACAGACAATGGTTTGAAAGCACCCATGCCAGATGTTCTCTCAACATTTAGACTAGTTTTCTTTCCATACTCTGTTATTCACGTATCACTCCCAAGAGTCGTCTGCAAAGTTGGTCTCAGGGCTATGGTTGCAGGATGCATGTTTCCCTGGAGCTCCTGCCTTGCTGTGGCTGTTGGAGGAGAGCAGATCCTGCCCCTGCCATGCAGCCACCACTGGCTGCCCACTTCAAGCTAGAGTTTTGGCTATCTCTGCCCACTGTTCTAGGTAGGCCTCAAAACTTGCTGGTGAAAAATAGATTCTGTACTGGCTCACCCAACCCAATTCATGAAGAGCATTCTGGAGGGCACGTGGATGCTACAAGACTTTTGCATGTAATGTTAGCACCACCCTGGCACTGGACTTGCAGCCCTGAACTGAATGCATTCATTGCCTCTAAGACACAGGGACGCTGATGGACACTTCACAGTGTAATTAATGAAAGGAGATATCCAAGGTGCAAATGGAAACCAGAGAGACCAAACCTGTGTACTTTCAGCTTTATTCTCTCCAAGTTCTAGGCATTTTATTTAATATTTCCCTAAACATGGTATGGATACCTGCTTTCAATTTACAGTCATGAGTTTATCACACTGACCTAGAATGTGGGAAATCACATTTGATTTTCTTTTCTGCCTGAAGGGATGTGAACAAAGATGTGTGCAAGCAAATTACTTGGCCACTGTGATACTCTGGGACAAATGTGTTGAAACTGTTCTTGCTGCTCCACTATGCGTGGAGAAATTCAAAATTATTTTGACCTGCAGAGAAACCTGTTCTCACAATTACTCTATATACTAGTGCCTACTGTGAAGAGGAAACTCTGGGATCTGGAGTCAGCCATGTTCCAACAAATATGTAACGGAGTTAAAAAACTTTTAAATATGCACTGAGAGAGGGAGAACTGACATTCCTGTCTTTTTTGTCCCAGATGAATGCCCCACTTGACAGACTTCAAAGTCAGGCTTTGCACTCCTTAGCAGTTAAGTGTCACTGTGTCAATACAGTAACGATCCAGATGGATTTGCAAAGGCCAGTCCCTGCTGGGTAGATGTGCCACATATGGGAAGGTCAGAGGGATCTTGGGAGAAAAAGTGTCTGTCACGGCATGGCAGGACAGGGTGGGCTTGCTTACTGACAGAGTTTGGTAGGTTAGTAAGGCATCCCAGTGCCTGGTACCACTAGGATTGTACTTTATTTTCTTGATAAAAGTGAAGCTGTTAGATAAAAAGAGGCGGAAAGTGTGAGAGCGAGGGGGAGCTGCTTCTGCAGATGGTGAGAGGAGCAAGCATGAGGGCTAGTGGAACTGGAGCAGTGCTAAGCAACTAAATACCCCAGAAAGACAGGTTTAAGACCTATTTGTCACTCCTGCCTACCTTCTTGGGAGCCACACATGAGCCCAGCAGCACCACTGGCACAGGACTGTGTGCTTAGCAAGCCCTCACGGGGCCATTGCTTGCTGGGTGGAGCAGCAGCTCTTTGCTTTCACCAGGTTGCAAAGTTCCCAAGGCAAAAGGCTGTGCCTCAAATTTCAGATGATCCTGGAAAAGTACTAGCCAACCATACACATCTGAGAGTAATATTTGTCCTGTTGTGCTTTGATCCTTCAGTGAATATTGAATTTTAACCATTAAAAATACATGAAAAGTGTTCAACAGCAATCAAACATCACCTTCACCCTGAAAAATAAACCGTCCCCAGTTTTGTTGCTTTCTTGAAGTCATAAATATATCAGACTATGTGTTGAATTCCTCCCTGTAAATGAGCTGAAATTTTGCTTTCTGCTAATAATCCTCTTCACTGTAGAGACTACAGAAATCAGTATACTTTTCCCTAGGTAACATGGAAGTCCAAGTCCAAAAGCATTGGTCATAATACAGATGTGGCAAGCATATTTGGTCTTTAGTTTAATTTTTCAAGCACAATGACAGTCTACAAAACAAGGGAGTAATGGCCTGTAGTTTATAACTGGTATGGAGTGGCAAGTTACATACAAGCGAAAACAATGAAGCCACAAAGACTGATTAAAACGTGACCAGTGCACACATAAGATTTCCATTCCTGGTCACCATCTTTTGGTGATGGTACATGTCTGCACCTGCCAACATTATTTTTTATGAGTCTAGTTGCCACATGGATTTTCCCCTGTGAAAACTCTAAAGCTGGACACTGATTCACTTTGAAGGATACATTGAGTCCCAGAAAATTTCAGATTCATGTGTCTCCTCCATTTAACTTGTTTTGAAGGAGCCAGCTGTGCTCTTGCCCATCCAAAAAAAATAACAGTAGGACCACCATGACTGCTTCATGGGAGAAGTTAAGCTGGAAATTTGAACAGCTCAGGTGGAAAGGATGGATAGAAGATGTAGGGCACAAATTCATAATTATTTAACTCCCGTTATTCGTAGATAATTCACTGGCGGAATAACCTTTCCTGATTTGAAAGCACAGATTCATTTTACCAGTCTCTGAGGAGCAGAAACTGACTCAATTAGAAACAAGAAAAAATAATCTGTGACATTTTTCCAGGGGAGATTTTGTCAAAATCAGAACAGTTTCACAGGCAAATGGGAGTCCATTTCTGACGTCTTGATGACAGAAACACCAACAAAATTAAACCAATTTGGTAATATTTTAAAATATCCCTTTCCAAGATGAAATAAATGTTGAAACTGGAATGACACTGTGGAGAGAAGTTTCATTTTCCAAACAGCCGTGTTAGAAACTATGAACTACAGTGAAATTTAATAGCCTGCTTTTATTGAGACAGCCCCCAAGTAACACAATCCAAACAGACTCAGTGGTAGAGCTGGTCTGGAATTTTCTGATGAAACTTTTTTTTTATCTGAAAAAAAGAGCTCCAACTAAGCTGAAGAATTTTGTGGAAAAGAGTCAGCTGAGAAGAATTTCCAGTAAAATAAAGTTTGGGTACATCAGAAATTTGCCTGGCTTCTTGTCAAATTGCTTCATGGTTTGCTTGAAGGATGAACTTCAATGTATGGCTTGGTTTTTTCGTCATATGAAATCACTCATCCTAGGTACTCCTGGGCTTTCAGGGTTTTGCTCTTATTGCAGTCCCACCATAAGGTTGCTCATGAGACTCGAGAAGTCCCCTAAAACCTCAGGTCCTGATCAAGACTGTTGATCAAGCTCACTCTGTTTTACATCAACGAGGAGATGCAGGGCAACTGGAAAAAGTGTAGATGCTTCTCTTCTGAGCCCTCATCTCAACAAGGTGACTGTCAGTTTGTCCTGAGCTGGGGGTCTCAGTTTGCTGAAGTACCTGCTTCATGGCGCACTCTCTGGCTTACTCCAGCCCCCAAAGGGCTCCATTAGAGATCTGAGCAGCTGTTTGTCTGTTTTATTTTAGAAAAAGAGAAAACTACTCACTTTCCTCCAAAATAATATTTTTCAGAATTATCTTTACATCATGATTTTCTACTTTTCTCGCTATATGTGACCAAAGTCTCATTTGAAATGCAGGATTAACAATTAAATACAAATCCTGAGTTTAAAACAGCTTTACCTCATGGTCTCAGGGAGGAAATCAAATCCTATGCAAGAAACCCTCACCCAAATAAGTTTCTACTTATCCCCACATTCTTCTAACCCAAGAATTTCCATCTTCCAGCAGCCAGAAACCAAGATTTTCCTCTTTGAACGGAGGTATATAAGTATCAGCTATTCCTAGCAGCCTAACAGGGAAGAAGGTCATTAGATCTTTATTACTCCACATATCTATCTATGTCTATGCTCATGATCTATATATATTAAAGCCTCATGTTGTTATAATCATAGAGTCAATGTTCATTATAAAGACTACAAAACACTGTATGAGTTACATCACCAAACCGATTAATCTCTATTGCAGGAAATCAGCTTCTAACTTTTCTCCCCTATAACAGCAGAGATTGCTGGAGAGTTATAACAGAAAGCTCAGAGCCTGTAGGACTGGATGCAGCTGTGTTTGTTATGGGGAACCTGCATGACCTGGGACCCTTTTCCTTAACCAGATTAATCAGATTAGTTTGAACCTGACTTTTGCAGTAGATTTCCTCTCCCCTTTCTCAGAATTACTAAGTAAACTGACCATGTACTTATGAAAAAAACATTCATTAAAGCTGAAATAACCAAGCAGTGTTTGTCACATCAGCCACAATAGTACAGCACCTGATTTTGTTCTTTACTGACAACAAAAGCTCTCTCTTTGCCTTCACCCTACACAGGCCTCCATTTGTTATTGACTATTGTTTAATTTTTTTACCTATAGAAACAAAGTATTTGATATAGAGGGATTTATTTGTCTTGACCTAGGTTTGGTAAAATGAGGTTTTCTGCTAAATCGATGATATGGGAAAGAATACACCAGCAAAGAAATTCTGTGATGGACTTTTGAGCAAATCCTCATGGAACATACTAGATTTGCTTACTATTAAACCTGAAATTTGCATGTGGGTGGTAATTTATCTTGGGGGACAAAGCCTGAAGTAAGCCTCTTACCACAACACCTGCCGGCAATATCTAGCCTAAAAATCCCAATTTTCCATCTGGAGGAAATAAAAGGGGGTGGGAAGCAGGCAGCAGGCCTAGACAGCCCACACAGACAGATCTTGGATTCAGAGAGACCAACCCATGCTGGCCGAAAATCCTGGAGCTAGGAATCTGTGGAGTCCAAGCTTGCTGCTGATGATGTCTGGGAGCAGAGGAGTGTAGGGAGGAGCTGAGGTCTTTCAGCAGATGTATTGGCATGCTCCCCGTAGCACTGCAGAATCATATAAAGGCACAATTATTTATCTCAGGCTCTCTGTCAGCATTTTCAGGAGCTAAGACTTTCTGCTTGTGAAATATTTCCTTGGTGTACAAATTGTCCTCTTGGTCTGCTCTTCTGAGCTTTCACATGCTTCACCCAGGACAGTCTGACAGACTGCAGGGAAGCCCAGTAATATCAGACACATGATTCCAGACAATGATTTGCCAGACCTCATTTATATGAAAACTATCTCAATATGGTTACTGCTGTGGCTATCCAAAGCAGAAAGCAATCTTCTATTCATTAATAGACTTATTCATCTGCTGTACTTGTCTTTGATAGCTAGGTACCATTAATTCAGCAAGTGACATATTCTCTCATTCACTCCAGAAGTTCAGCCTGTTTTAATAGTATAGTAGCACCAGTAATATAAAGTACACTGACTTTCCCTCTAGAGCAACATTATTTATGTATGACATGGAATAATGCCTAACAGGAGCAATGAAAGGAGGAAAAGTGCAACGAGCTAGTGTGTATATGATATGACCTTGTTAACATTTCACCGCAGCATAATCTTTTTGTACTTTCAAGCATGATAAGTTAATGCATGCTGCTGTGAGAAGCATTGGAGCTGTCAGATAGACATGCATTTTAAAAACCTGATTCAGGAACTGTCACTTTAACATTAACTGAAACATAATGGACTGAAGAATGAAGAAGAGAAACCTTATAGAAACAACAGAAGTCCTTCCTCAGAATATGTGCAAATACCCTGCAGCTTCCATCTGCAGAATTTGATGAGAACAACCTAAATGAGAAAGGTCTATTGTGACTAACAACTGAGAGTTTAATCTAGGCATCATGAATATTGGCATGAAAGACTGCCAAATAGTTGTGCATCTGAAGACTTGCTACCTACATAGAGAACATCCAGACAGGGCTGTGAAAACTCATCTTGGAAAAGGTTATATAGCTCAAGTTTTGTGTATATTTAATGCAGAATCTCTCTTAGGGATAAACCTAAAAAGAATGAATGGTGTGTTCACAGGACAAATATTTTTAAATACTATTACTATATTAGCTTGCTTAGATTCAGGATTTTGAAAATTGCAAAGTATTTTCTTCCCCACTTACATGACAGAGCAATTTGACCAAGTGGGAAAGTGTGAGCTGTCAAGTGGATGTTTTATGACACTACACAAATGACCAGTATCAGTTTTTTGATCCATAATGTACCTCTGCCAGTTCAGGATAAAAACCTAGAAAGACACGTAAATCTTTCACATCAAATAGAATACTGAGAGAGAGCAACCCTGTTGGGGTAATTCTGGAGTATGAGAATCCTCGGAGAAACTGCTTGACCTTTACATAGAAGAAGCAAGATTTAGATTTATTTTTTTTTTGAGGTGAGAAAAATATTGTCCCATGGAACAAGCAGTGCAGTCCTGGCTGTGTTCTTACCCTGCAATAATGCCTTTCTCTTTCTCTCTCAACTAAAATGTAGTAACTCAAAAAGAATGAAAGATTTTTGTAACATTCAAACTACACATCAGTTGTGTAGACTGTGTTTGCCATTTCACTTCTGTGAAGACCACCCTGCTTGGTTGTAAGTTTTGAATAGTTTGAAGATCTGATTGTTGACTCAATTCTACTCAACAGCACCTCCATTGTCACAAGCCCCAGTTCTGTCAACGAATTATATGGTAATTGATAGAATCATAGAATGGTTTGAGTGGGAAGGGACTTTAAATATCATCTCCTCTACTTACATTTCTCACGCTCTCTGCAACATAAAAAAGCCTCTGTTGATTGTTCTCTCCTTGAATGATTAGAACTGTTCTTGCTTGATCACACAAAACATGTTCAGTATTGGCTGAAGATCTGGTGTAGAACTAGACTTTTTTTTTCTGTATTTTATAGCAATTGGGTACTGGTGAAAAGAATTGGCAGTGACACAACATTTGAAGAGACCTGTAAGACTCCTGAAGTTTAAAAATATGAACAGCTAAATTTCTAAATAAACTGCAGTCTTCTTGAGGGTAACCTGGGGTTCTTATATGTGCTGAGGATGTGAAACACTCATTTTCAAAGAACTAATTTTCTTCATTCTTTTTTTGAAAATAGAAAATTTGAGCAGTAATTAAAATATATGTAGTAGTCACTTTTTTTTATTTAATGAGGAGGAGCACACCAACTATTCCTACACGTGTGTAAAAAAATACATCAATAAATTAAATAAATAATTTTTATAATATAGGACACTGCTGTGGAGAGAGGTTTGCTACCCATAGAGGAAAAAATAATTTTCCCTGACAGTTCCTTCATGAAATAGAAAAAAAATAGAAATGGTGTTGTCTTGCAAATTAAGAGTAAGGTTATCCATAAAGGTCTGAAAGAGTTTGTATCTACAGCTCTAATATAGAAGAAATTCATATTTCTAGATTAAAAGCTTGAAAATGTACATGACAACCCCATCCCTGCATTCATGGTAATGTAATACATGCAGTGAACTATTAAATGCTAACTGTAACTTTAGTCTACAATGTATTGGAATTATAGTTGCCACAACATTGTAATGTTTAAATGCAGAATAAATGCACTGGCAATACTTAATATTTCACTGGGAATACTATATGTTGTTGAAAGTGGCTTAAGTCACTGAAATGAAACAGTAGATGCAGCAATAAAATACATCAGTAATAACATCATTTTGGACATTACTCCATAATTTTCTCTATTTTCATTCTAAAGCAAACTATTTCTTGTAAATTTTATATATATTTTTTCAAGGTTCTAGTTTTTTCCTCACAAGCCTTCTCAACGGACTGAAAGAAGGACTAAGGAGAATGTTTTTCTGAAAGTTTTCAAACTCCTTTCTGTGATCATATATCATGCAATAAAGTTTGTTATGAAACCTGATGACATAGAATGATTTCACAGCAAGTATTACATCTCTTTTAAGCAAGTCCCGGATGGGAAGAAAATAAGAGGGAAAGGAAAAGGAGAGGAAGAAGGCACAGCACTGACTCCAGATTATCTGGTGAACTCCACTTGTAAGAGTTGTCCCTCTATCAGGAGACCAGAAATAAGGCAAGTGTAAACTTCAGATCTGGATCTGGACCTTCCCTTTCCCTGTGGTATTCATGTCAGGATTTTCTTGTAGTTGCTTTACAGAGAAAGGGATCTGCTTTAAAATGTAGATCCCAAATGGAAAATTTTCAGACTCCCTGTTGATATTCTTCTGGTTTTGTCTCTCAGCTGCAAACCTGAATCCACATGTGACCTTTAAAAGAATTTGGGATGGTCTTTCCTTAATTTTATTTTTTTTATTATTTATTTTTTCTGTCTTTGGAGGGTGTGTCATTCCCCATTACAACCCCAGCTGCAAACAGTGTTTCATTTGATGGTTTCTCTTACACTGAGATGCATCTTCATGTAATAACAAGGGGAAGGCTTACTACTTTTTCAAATATTCCTCAAGCAGTCACCAACATATAGATTTTTCTAGGTCATTAATTATATTCATCCCAAGATCATTACTGAAGTCATCAAACCCTCTAATAAAGAATTTTCACAGAAATGATGGCTTCCAAAAATGGGAGAGATGTATCAAAGTGGTGAGAAAAAAAAATAATTTTGGGCTCCATAAATCTTTTGAAGTTTATCATAATTGTTATTATTAATAGCTCAGTGAAATCAGCACACTAAAGGAGTGATAGATGCCAATAATTGTTTCTCACTGAGTGTTTTGTTTTAAGACTGTATATCACCAGTTATGGATAAAGCTCTAAAGATTTGGACATGAGGTTGTTCACATAAACAACTTGAAGTTCATATCTCTATTGGTTTTTTTCCTGAGATGGAAACCAGACCAAAAGAGGAAATTTTTCTCCCTGGGGAGACTGAGGGGTATCTGTGTTTTTAGAATAAAGGAGCTTAACTAAAAAATGAGGCTGATATCTGAATGATTCCTGGAACTTGTTTCTGCAAAGTTAAAAGCAGGATTCATTTTCCATGTTTTTATTTGGATCAGGTCTGTGCCTTTGGCTCCCTTAATCATTAAAGCTGAGCTAAGTTTTGATGGCATATGAGAGTTATCATGAGACGTAAGTTCCTTTCACTTCATTCATCTCACAATTCCCTCCAAGTTCTTCCTTGCATCTAGTTCCCTTCAAAACAATTCTTGTCTTCAACAGCATCTTCTTAACTCCAGCACTTCCGCTCCTCCCCTTCAAGGAGTCTACCACCATTTCATTTCTGCTTCTCCTTCTCGACTTCCCTGCAGTGTGATGCTGAGTTGTCCACAAAACTCTAGGGAGTTGCACTTAACTTTAGAACGAGGCCAAACTGGTGAATTTCAGATCCAGATCCAAATTTGAAGTTTCCTGAGTCTTTGGCCTTTTATGATACAACTTTCCAGCTTTGGCACTCCCATGCTTATTTTGTGCATACATTCCTCAGTGTGTGGGAGTGCTGTTGTTTGGAAAAGAGAAATGGAATTCTGGAGTAAGGAACTCATATTCTTCTAAATTACTCCCGTCATGGCCTTTATGACTAGCTGCTAACTTGTTTATTTAAATAACACTGACGTAGGATGTTTCTCTTTTTTTATGCCAGCTTGACACATAGTTGACATAATTTTTGGAAGCTCTGTTTATCTAATTTAGAAACAAATAGCACTTTGAAGCTATGAAAACTGGCACAGAATGTCTTAAGTAGGCCTCTATGAAACTGAAGCATACTAATTCAACAGCGATTTCTGAAAACAAGGTGTTAATACATCCAATTTAGCCATCATCTACCTAAACAAAAGGCATGTTTACTAACCACATAGGGTGGGGTTTGGTTGCTTTTTTTTTGCAGATCCAGCTGCCTTCCCAGTCTTCTTATCTTCCTGACATCCAGATGCTCCATTCTAATCACCAGGAGGGTTGTAAAAGGTCACAGCCGGTGGATCACTGAACTAGAATATCTTTGCAGATTACTATGATCCTAAGCCCTCTTGTCTTAGATAGCAGCAAAATTCTACTTGGTTAACAAGTTTTTTACCAGTTTATTGTTATCTCCAAAAGTGCTATTGTGCATCACAGAACAATTATCACTCCTTTTAGTGTGCTTACCATGTCCTCCAAATTTTGCAAAGCACTGTTCTACAGCAGCCCATGAGTGAGCCTGCATTAGACACAGCATGTTCCATTTTCACTTGTTTGACTTAAGCAAATAACTTTGTCACAATGATTTTCCTTGCTTACAGGATGAACTATTGATTCAAATCATCACTGTAGAGAATTATTAACATTCTCTCAGACAGTGCTGGAATTTGGCTCTCAAAATGTACTGGAATGACAGAGATAAAATTTATATTCAAGGCAATTTCTGTGCTGCTCATTGAGCCAAGCAGCATCTGAGTTTTCCTTTCAGAAGTGCCCAGAGGTGTTATTGCCAAGTCTCACCATTAAACCAGGAGACAAGATTTTTGGTCTTTAATTTTCTTTCTCTCATGGGTTTGCATTTTTTCCAAATCTAATTTACATTTTATTCTACATTTGCCTTCTTAAGAGATCAAAGTGTTCATACACTGTACAAATGTAGCTTTCCACACCCATTCCTATTTTTTTCAGTTTTAGAAGGCACATTGTAACATGTGAAATCAGTTTTTTGCAGAGCCAGTAGCAACAGAGGCACATATTTCTGCAGATTAATAATTCTCTGTACTGTAGATCTCATGAATTCTTCTCCTCCCTTTTTCTTCTTCCCTCATGATTTCAAAGTCCACCCAGTGATTTCAGTTATCAAGTCACATTTATACAATTATCTGCTTCAAAGACAGTTTTAAGGAGAAAATTAAAAAAAAGAAAAAGGATTGGCAACACAAACAATTTCCTCTTCACTTTAATCATTACCATAACCATTAAAAAAAACCCCAACAACAAACAAACAAACAAAAAAACCCCAACAAACCCAACCTTCTGATTTGAAGTGGAAAACATCTTTCCTAACTCAGTGGTATGCACCACCACTATTATCACCACCACAAAACACAAGGGTAGGACCAGAAGTGGTACATGAATCTAGATCAGTCAGCTCCACAAAAGAGGCTTCTTTTGAGAATGCAGTTGGTTTGGATTTCCTGTTCCTAACTTTAGTATTCTGAAAGTTGTGTGTTTGCTCTGAATTAGTGGTGTAGGCTTTCTCTGCAAGCAATGGAGGGGCACAGGTGTCTCCCACTCTGATTAGATGGTTACAGCTCATCCTCTGGAATTGGCTGTCTCTCTCCATAGATTCAGAGGGACCTACATGACAGGTTTAGAATAGTTGTCAACTTTTTGATGGGTCAAATATAGGTGAGATTAATCCCAGTCCCCATGTTTTTGTAATGCTGGAGCTATATTATTACCTCATATGTAATGTACATCTATTTGTGCATGTGTAGAGTTATATACACACATATATACATATAAAAATGCATCTAAAAATAACATATGTACATTTTTATATATAATAAACAGAATTTCACATGCTAGATAAATCAACATCTCATTGATGAAATGCAAACAAACAGTTCAGAATGTTTTCCTGCAACTAAACTTTAAATTGATCTGAATTGCTGTGTCTCTTAAATTGAAAACAAACATGCATTTATTTGCTCCTTGCAATTCAGCCCAGTCTGGTACAGTCAAAATTATTTACTACCAAAGGTCACCATGGCCATGTCACAATTAAAACATGCTCAGATAGCAATTTAGTTATAGCACAACAAGGCTAAAGCAGTGCTGCAGCCAGGGAGAAACAGAAAGTCAGTTCAGGAAGGAGAAATCACAAATGCTCAAGCCAGTGATGGTATCTAATGTCTGACATCCAAATACCGGAGCAGAACTCAGCCTTTATCAGCATTTTGCTTTATAAACCAAAAAACCTGAAGCACCTCTCTCTGTAGTCCTTTAAAGGATTGCAAGCAGTAGCAAAAAACCCCTAAAACTATATAAAGAATGTGCAAATATTTATAAACGTCCTCTGAATTCCTTTAAAGCTACTTAATTAAAAAAAAAAAATGGTGAAAATATTAAAAAATGCATTAGTAATTTTTTTGTACTATGAAACAATGAACGTATTATGATGCATTATTAAACAGCAGAGCAGCTATGGAGTTGGCAACTATGATCCAATATATGCATATGATATCATATGATATGATGATTGGCACATGCAGTTGAGATAAAAAGCACAGAAAAAATTCAGGGCCGATACAGCTAAAGCTTGGAGCCTAAGCAGAGCAAATGGGACAGTGTGGAATGCATTCGTTTTCTTGCAACCTCAGCACAGATGGTAGCTCTAATTACAGGCTATTGGCCTCAGCAATTCCCCTTCACGCTGTTTTTATTTTGGTTTGTTTTCAAACGATGTATTTCTTCTTTGGTACCACAAGGGCAATAAAATAACAGTCTGTTACTACTGTTATTTCAATTTCTAAACAGCAAGCAAAATAATACATATGGGTAAAAAGGCTATTTAATTTAAAATGCTTGGAAGCTTGTAAAATGTCATCTATCTAATAAGTCTTTGTGGAAATGGTTGATAACTAATGCAGGTAATGACCCTGCTTGGCCTCTGTTAGTGGAACAGCCTTTTTATTGCTGTGAGCAGTGTAACTGCTCCTCTTATGAATGAAACATTGATTGTAGAGATACATATGTATGATGTAACCATATCCTTGGGTTTTGTTTGTTGGGTTTTGTGTTTTTTTTTTCATTTTTATGGAGCTGTAGAGGTGCTTGGTACTAGTAAATGAATCTGCAGTCACTCCTATGGCTTCCTGGTCCTGCTTTTTCAGACGTGTTCAATGAGATGCATGGTGAGCAAGGTGGAAAATCCTCATCTCCCCATGGTAATGCCTGCTCAGGTCCCAGTTAGATCAAAATCTACCAGTAAATTTGTGATGATTTGGAACTCCTTCATTTTCTCTGATTTGCCTTTGAGTTTATTACACTCTGGCTATTTTAAGTTAAAAATAGGGTAGAAAAACTGGCTATATTTTATAGTCATTTGTACTTCACCATTGAGTAGCATAGGGTTGACCAGGGAGGAATAAATAAAAGCATCACTTTCATAATAATAGCCTAGGAAAATAAAGAGCAGCCACCCTCTTACAGAGCTGGTCATCCGCTTTAGCTAATAAAATCCTGGTAGAAAATACTGTGTTCCAGGGATGATGTTTTTTCTCTATCTTTATGGCTATATGCTACTTAGAATTTATTCAAGAGGTAGAGTGCTGTAATGGGAGAGACATCCTGGCAAAAGCACAAGGATTTCTTAGAGGAAGTCTACCTACCGAGATGCTTGTGGAAGATGGTTGTGGAAGCAACTGCAGGCAGAAGAATGATACAAACTGGATCTGAAAATTTTCCTCAGAATGACTCAAACAACATGAGAACTTAGCTACTTAGCTCTTTTCCACCTTTACACTGTACCAAAAAGAAGGGAAGAAATGCTGCATTATTTTCAGTTGAAAATCTGTTGTGAAAATCTCAGTACTCTTCATTGACCTATTTGAGAAGATAATTTTCCTATTAGGAACATTGATAAAACTATTAGAAAATGAGCCTTTTTTGTTGTTGTTGTTGTTTTTCTTATCAAGATAATTTACCTGCTATTGTAAACAACCGTAACATCACACTTTCTGAAGATAGTAATCAAAATTACCTTCAAATTGTGGTTCCAGACCCCAGTAACTTCCTAGAAGTTCAGCTGAGACTCTCACTCCTCTCACTGCTAGTTCTTTTTGTATCCAACATTAATTTATTCACATCTGGTTTATATTCCTGGAGACACGCGTAGAGAAATAAACTGTAGCTTCTCTAAGACTTTCCTTTGCTACAAAAAAACAGCAAAGTCCTTTTAACTTCTGTCTGTGTGTGACAGGTTCTCCATT
Source organism: Chaetura pelagica (assembly GCF_000747805.2). Classification (NCBI taxonomy): domain Eukaryota; kingdom Metazoa; phylum Chordata; class Aves; order Apodiformes; family Apodidae; genus Chaetura; species Chaetura pelagica. Next base: position 1,581,955 of record NW_009953923.1, on the reverse strand, counting down.
CTCTGGTTATTGCCCTAGTCTTTGCTTTCACCTGTGCTAGTCTGAGTTCACCTTTCAGTGGTGGAGGTAATCGAGACCACTCGAACAGTGTAATCATGTAGATAGCTCTTTAGCCACAAAACATACCATAAATCCATTGTAACACTTTAAAAAAATTGGCTCAGAAGCACGTGGACATGCAATATTCCTACTTGGTTGAAATCCAGACTCATGGGTCACTAAAGATTTAAACCTTATTCAATGGAAAAGTTACATACTCACTTTTCAGAAAAAGGACACCACTGACCTTCTGAGCCTGCAGCCAAGCATATTTGTTTCTTAAAGACATTGAAGAGAGGAAAAATTGATAGGGGTGGGACTTGAGGGAATGATTGTTCCAGTCTGAGAAATTCCATATTAGCTTTAACAATAATGTGATAAATCCATAATAAAAGCACAATTTATTATCTGTAATTTTTGGACCTGGAAGCCTAGTGTCTCCTTCAGACAAAGAAAGAACTCTGCATCCCTGCTCATCCTGTCTTCTTCAGACACAGGAGGGGCTCAGGATCCCTGCTAGTCCTGTCCTCCTTTCCCTTTCTGTTTTTATAAAACACTTCATGTACAGAAATTTTAGCTTAAACTTTCCTATTGTGTTATGTTTGGACTTTTTTTCTAATGTAAAAAATACCTACCCTGGAGCTGGAAGAGAAAGCTCTGAGATGGTTTAATATTTATCCCCATTCAAATGTGACTGCCTGTTCCGGGGGACGCCAGGTGCTTCAAACGCTGCCAAACACACGGCAGGGCTGCGGTGCAGCCGCCTTCGATGGGGAGCTGAGCTAATGGCCCACATGCATTTCATTTAAAAATATGGACAACTATTCAATCAAAATGAATTTTGTCATCTTGGTCAGGACTGCATTCAGTCTGCATCGAGAGACATGAAAGGACACTCTGCTGCCTGTATTTTATAACAATGACTCATTCAGCTGCTCTAATCCCACTCAGATACAGTACAATGCTATTCCTTGCCTGCTCCTTTTCTTTCAGCTGTAACTTTTCCTCTGCCATGCACAAAACTCAGTGGTTGTCAAGAAGGTCTTGTTAGCACCTGCTTTAGGGGCTAGCTACTTATATCCAAGGCTTTCCACTTTCATACCATTTCCCCCATGTATCTCTGACCCTTTTTCTCCAAGTATGGAAATGCATCTCATCTTTCCCTTGCAGCTACAGGACAGGAAAGCAGCCACGGTTACAGATCTGTATGATACAACCTTTTTCCCTGATTTATCTGATGAAAAATGTATAAGCAAGAAGAAAACATTATTATCCCAAAGCTATTCGTATACAAAAGCATAACAACCCTACTAACCCCAGCAGAGGCAGCAGATAACTCAGCTGCATTACTTTTTGTTTAAAAGAGAATTACATTCTATGATGGTTTCCTAGACTGGTTCCAACACTTATTAAAACAACTGAATCAAAAAAGCCTTAGTGAAATCCTAGACTGAGTGAACAGTAAACCACCTCCAAAAAAAAATGTATTTTTTTTTTAAATCAGAAATAATAAAAATTGGGAGAAATAAGTACATAAATTAATCTGTGGGGCTCATTAGAAAGACGTTTCTGTCTCAGAAATGAAACTAACAGATATTAAAGGCGTGAAGTAATTTTAGAGTTAATGATCAAATTGAATTTAAAAAAATGTTAAAAAAAATAATAAAATCATTAAATAATTAAACCTCCAGTGCCAGGTTGCATTCATATCAGGATATGCAATTTCCCTTAATTCAGCAGAAGAAAAAAAACAAAAGGAAAAAAAAAGGAAATTACAATTTTGTGTAGCCCACAAATAAATTCATAAACTATATTTAAAATACAAGATTGTTTATCCCTCGCCATTACTCATTCTCCCCCACCTGTGGTGGGTGAGTGAGCTCCAGATGTCAGACATTTGGCTTAGAGTGGGATCACCCAGCCAAGCACTGGGAATCCCCCTCTCCCCACTCATCAAAGGTGGCTTTGCTGGGAACATCTCCCTTAACCCCCACACCCAGGGGTTCTGATCACACTGTGGCAGCCACCCTCACCACAGCCAGCCCAAACCTGTGGGGCACTGACCTTCTCAGCCTGCAACTAAGCATATTTGTTTCTTAAAGACATTGAAGAGAGGAAAAATTGATAGGGGTGGGACTTGAGGGAATGATTGTTCCAGGCTAAGAAATTCCATATTAGCTTTAACAATAATGTGATAAATCCATAATAAAAACACAATTTATTATTTGTAATTTTTGGACCTGGCTGGGGGTCATGGAAGTGTCCAAAAACCAGGTCTGGGTTTCTTTAAATGGCTCCACATTCAGTTCTTCCTGGGGCAGAGGGAGCTGAAGGAGGAGCTATGGGTAGATTATTTTGGCTAAATAATCAGCAGACTGAAGTAAGTGGCTAGACCACAGGTATTTGGAGACAGTAACTGTAATCGTGGTGTATGCACTGACTAAAATAGCTTCTCAACAGCTGTAAGTTATTATGTAAACACTGGGATCTTACATCCTTTATTAACAGTCACTGAGGAAACTGCCTACATTAAGTTTTGTCTTACACCCAGCATTACAAAAAATATTGGAAAAAATATTCCTCTATAGATTGTTACAGTATTTTTAAAGACACTGCATATTATAAAAATCCAAGCTAATTAAATTGGGCTAGAGCTTATTAAAAGTTCAGGTTTTTTCCCTAAATCTATAAACTGTAATAGGGACATCCAAAAGGAGGAAATATTTCTATCTATCTACATCTGCATAACTCTTACTTGCAACCAAAGCAAAACATTTGAATTAAAATTATTATGCTTATGGTCAATGAACGTGACTATTTCTCAATTTGTATGTGTGTGCAAAGAAGATATTCTCCAGATTAAGGAACGAAGGTCACTCATGCCAAGGTCAGTGAACAGCTTGTTCTGATTCAAAGACAGGAGAGACATGCTCCTGAGCATCACATCCCACTGTGCTCATTGTGTGTGTGAGTGATAACAGCTGGACGTTGTTTAACATGCATCCTTGTGGGCACAGGCACCTCTTAGCAGCTAAACCACTTCTGAGGTCCTCCGGTGTGACTGGGTTCTACATTTATAGAAGAAGAGCACTAAATAAAACAGGTGACAGTCTATTACCATGCAATTTAACCAGCCAGGTATGTGTTTGCACTTGGGAACACAAAATGTTCTGAAAAAAAACTGAAGAAGGAAGGAAAATTCTGCTTATACAGAGTCTGCCCTGTGTAATGAATGAAAGAGAGGAAGAATTCCTTTTGCTTAAGACTGTAACAAATAAGATACAAAACAGACTTATAGGTTATGGAGCGTATTTTTGAACTCATGAGCAGAGCAAAGCTGAACTCCTGACCAGCCAGGAGACACAAAGGTCCTCATCAGCTGCAAAATGGAGCTTTACAGCTTTGTGAATGGGATTGCATGGTAGGCCAAGGAGGAGATCCTGGTATCGGAAGTTTAAACTTGTGATGAGTCCTTTTGTTCTTTGTTTCCAAGAGAAGGAGGCATTTGTTCATGGTCTTCGTTTGCACCACAGCTGTATAATCTCATGCGTCAGATTTTTCTTGGCCTTTACAGAGACCTCTCATTCTCTTTCTTCCCACAAACTTGACTTCTGTGATTTATTTATTTTTTTCTCTCCCATCTGAAGCATCAGAGATCGATCTCAACTAGAGACAGGACAAGCTACAATGGTGCTTTTACTGAAATACAAATCTAAGAAGTTCCTTTGAGGTATACCCAGAAGGTTAAACATACCACCTGTCAGGTCTGGGGAATTTTCCCCAAAATTAGATTGGTGGGCATGACTGAGTGTTTCTTTACATTTCTCTGTAGGACAGTGTGTTATAATTGTTAGGAGCACCTTATAGTTAACTGATGGCATAACTGCTAATGAACACTGAAATCAACAGTGAAACTCTTGGTCCCTCCAACTGTCTCTGCCATGTACACTAGTGTGTTTGGGCCTTTTGCCATAGATCTGCAACTTCTCATGCAAGCTGGCAAGGTTTTTGTGGCTCCTTTGTGACTAAAAATCTCTGTAACAGGGTGCTCAGTGATCTAAATGTTCCTTTTCAGTCCATGCTCATATAAAACTTTTGCTTTTTGCATAGGCTGGGCAGCTATGCAGAAGAGAGGTAAGTATGCCTCACAGTAAGGGCTTCATGAAGTGGCAGTTTTTTAACATATTCAGTTTCCAGATGAATGGCCTGGTGGTCTTTCACTGGGACCTGAGGTCATGAGTGTGTGTGTAACACTACCAGGACAGATCTGCTGAATTACCACTAACAATATTTTCTAAAAAAACACAGCTGCAAAATTCAGTGTCTGTTTTTGCTCTGATGCTGTAAAATTCCTATGCATTTGTTTCACAAAAGTTTCTATTTCAGTATGTCTTAAATATCTTATTAAAAGAATTATTCTGCTATTATCATTTAATCCAGTGTGATATGAACATGACATTTGACAGCCTATGGCTGAAAATTCCAGCTGCCTTTCTGGATTATGAGCATAAAGTTTTACAGCTGTATGTGGCAAGCCATAGGGTCAGCAAAAAAGAAGCCTGAATTTTCTATGCAGATCAGTAAAGCTGCTGCTGAATTGTTATTCTTCCCTTCAGTGGGAGTCTCAAGAGACCAAATGAGCTGAATTATCTTCTCTTCACTAGCGAACCTATCTCTCAGGGGTCAAAAATAAGACATGGCAGGGAGTAGAGAAAAAGGGCTGAACGTGCTTTGAAGTCTTCAGCTCTGTGTGGTAGCCTAACATGCAAGTGTGAGGGTCTGGTTGAAGGGCCATCCTGATCCCACTCCAGAGAAACTCTCATGTGAATCCTCTTCCCTATAGGAAGACATTTTTTTAATCGTCAGGCTGAAGTAGAGTGAGGGTTATACTCAGCAGCAGATGATGGCTTCTTTGGAAACCAGTGACAAGAAGGAAAGCAGACAAGTATCAGAAAAACCACTGGTCACTGCCCAGACATTGCTGCCCCCCATACAACCAAGGACATGCAGTGGTATGTCTTCTACCACTGAGGTCATGCCACAGCGGGTTGCTCACAGCTTATCTGTGATAAGGCAGTAAAAAAACAAGAGAGAGAAAGCCTCAGAACAAGAAGCTGCTCATCTAGGGGGTGGAGAAGCAGATTCCCAACATAACACTTGCTAGTGATAGCTCTGGGCTTCAAAGACTCCCGGAAACACTGCAGGACCCCATTGTGCTGCTCAGCCCCAGACAAAGAGAGCGTCACTATCCCAAAACTTTACTGGGTAGTAATGTCATCCAAGCAATTGAAACCTCAACAAATCAGACTAGTAAAATGTGAATAATACAGAAGCTACAAGGCTCATTTCATTTATTTATTCTGAAAAGGTGGAAGAGCATCTATCTAGAAAACAGATTTTGGCCATTTGACAATCAGGTGTGGTTAAGAAATACATCACAAAACTAAGAGCTGATTCTGGTTCTGTTGAGTTTGCTTTTTATACTGATTGTTCATGGAATATATTAAACACCAGAATATGATACCCCCAGGCTGCCACAGGCCAGGCAGTGCCCAGGTGCCTTCATGTAGTCCAGGAGGATCCCTGAAGCCTTCCCATCTCCCATGAGAAAATCCTTACTCACAGTACCTGCAGCTGGGGATTTGTTTACAGAATAGCTCTCATTAAATTTTTATAATATTTCATTGTTGGCAGGGACCACTTTTCTTACTACCAAGAAACATTTCTAACATAAAATATGTGAATGGCAGCCAGTTAATTACAGCAGGGATGCTAAGCCCAGGGATGAAGTGAGGAACACAGAAGTGGCTGTGGGAATTTAGGGGAACAATATTAATTGAATTATCCTACTTGCAAGCAGAGGTGTGATCCCTGGAGTCTTGCTACCACAGAAGGAATAGGGAGAGGTGATGTGGCCCAATTCCAAAGCAAGGCTGCTGATGCTAATCCCCTCCTGGCAGATGTTTGCCTGAGCAGTCCTTAGCAGGCTCAGTCATGGAGATCCTCCAGTCTGCCCCTGCAACTTTGTTCCTGCATTATCTGTTGTGATGGTGAGAAACAGCCACTGCAGTGTCTGGCAGCTCAAGACTGTTTAAATCTGGCTCTGAGCTTAGACCTACCTTTGAAAAATGCTCTCCTGAATTTGACCTTTTCCTTTTGACAAACCGAAAACAAAGAAACAATCTCCTCCCCAGTCAGACGTGTTTAAAGGAGGAGGAGCTTCATGTTCTTTTAAGTGGTTCCCAATTTTTTCCTCCCCATCTCGCTTTCCTGCCTCCCGTAATAAAGCAGTAGGTGTGACATAAACAGCAAACCAAATGCAGACACCAAGCATGCTCCCTGACTGGATGGTCTCCCTTTCTAGCCACTGGGTTTAAACCTCTGCTTTCCCAGGAAGAGCAATTTTACCAAATGCCTTGTGAAGCAAAAGAATATGAACTCCTCAGCAGTGAAGTGGTTGACTTACCAGAGAGATGGCAGTGTGAATGTAATTGCTATCAGCAAGGCTTATTCAATCTTCTCTATTCCTGAATAATTTGATGGATTATATGAGATCAAGTCAAGCAAATAAACAAACCATCACATTCATGCAGTAAGATGTTCTTTGGCAACTTAACCCTAAGTACCTCTGCAGGACTATCAGGGTGCTGGCAGTGTTGTCCAACAAAACCTGTGATGACAGTAAAACAGAGATACCTGAAGCTGTTGAAGTGTTGCACCAGCTGAGAGGAACACATCACTCTCCAGGAACATGGTGACTTTGTACTTACCCTAATATTTCTGCTGAGCAGAAGTTACTCAGTGTTAGGTTGAAAAACACTGGCTTTGCTGCTTAAGGAAAATATATCTCCCTTCAAGGGGAGGATGCATTCAACATTCACCAATCTTGAACTGAATGCTGGGGTATAAGAAGAATGCAGATCTAATGAAGAGGGACCATGTTATGCTCCAGACAAAACAAAATCAAACAAGAAGGGTTTCTGCTTCCTACGGTGAGGAAAAACGTGACTCGTTGCATCAGTAACCATTTTCCCCTGGTATCTGAGCTGCATGCTGGATTTATCTGCTGTCTCTTGTCTTATGTTTAGTCTGTGAGAAATCTGGGAGTGAAACCATCTTCTCTGTTTGGACAGGAGGCATCACGTTCTGAGAGGGCTAATTGCTACCCTAGTATTAAATAACAGACAGTAAAAATCTGCACATAATGACTGAATATTGGGAGTGATGGCAGGGGACACTGTTCCCTCTGGTAGCAACTGATGTTATAGCAAAATTGGGCAATCATCATCTACTGCTGAATGGAGCAGAAAAGGCTATGTACCATGTTTATATTGGTTGGGGTGCTCTCCAGTTTATCTGTGAAGTCAGGCTTGCAGACTCTTGAAATGTAATTTGAGAGATAACTGGATCAGTTCTTCCCAATGGATGTAAAGCAATGACAGCTCTGAAGAGAGACAAAGGGAGAAGGATTTAGTGACTGAAGAACATAAGTTCCAAATTAAACACAAGAAAAAATAAAGCTCAGAGAAGGGTTTTAGGAAGGAAGCGGGTAGAAAAGCAGAGATAAAGGAAAATAAAGAGATACTGTAGCAGAAGCATAGCTGTGTGTTGGAGTGCATGTCATTGGGCATGGAAATGAGAGGAGATGTGGTAATTCCGCTTTCTGTGCGCTTAATCTTTAGATGTAGACTAATTAATCTCTTCCCCTGCCATAGGGGCAGCTCTGGGGCAGCTCCAAGGCAGCTGCTGCTGTCCCGTGCTTCTTGTGCAGAGGCAGAATAGTACCAGAGCAAGATGGTCTCCTCCTTTTTGCTGACAAACAACTCATTTTAAATGTTTAGCTTTTTTTTTTTTTCCTTCTACAAAAAAATGAAAAATGAACGCAACCTAGCGTGGAAGAGATAAGCAATATATTCTGTACAACAGGAAAAATTTGTCTTGTTGGAATTGATCATGATGTGACAGTGCTGGGCACCTACTGCCAACCAGTTAGAATTACGCCCACTTCTGGATGGTAGCGGGGTTGTTTCATCCACTAGGAAGACATGGACACCAATGTTGCAGTATAAAATACACACTCAACTTTCTCCTGCCCCTGTTTGGATCTTCCCCCTCACTACCCAACCCCAAAATCCTCAAAATCAAAACACACCATCAGGGGTAGAAAAGCAGAGATAAAGGAAAATAAAGAGATACTGTAGCAGAAGCATAGCTGTGTGTTGGAGTGCATGTCATTGGGCATGGAAATGAGAGGAGATGTGGTAATTCCGCTTTCTGTGCGCTTAATCTTTAGATGTAGACTAATTAATCTCTTCCCCTGCCATAGGGGCAGCTCTGGGGCAGCTCCAAGGCAGCTGCTGCTGTCCCGTGCTTCTTGTGCAGAGGCAGAATAGTACCAGAGCAAGATGGTCTCCTCCTTTTTGCTGACAAACAACTCATTTTAAATGTTTAGCTTTTTTTTTTTTTTTCCCCTTCTACAAAAAAATGAAAAATGAACGCAACCTAGCGTGGAAGAGATAAGCAATATATTCTGTACAACAGGAAAAATTTGTCTTGTTGGAATTGATCATGATGTGACAGTGCTGGGCACCTACTGCCAACCAGTTAGAATTACGCCCACTTCTGGATGGTAGCGGGGTTGTTTCATCCACTAGGAAGACATGGACACCAATGTTGCAGTATAAAATACACACTCAACTTTCTCCTGCCCCTGTTTGGATCTTCCCCCTCACTACCCAACCCCAAAATCCTCAAAATCAAAACACACCATCAGTAGTCAGTTCAGCTCATCATGCCCTGAAGCACAGTCAGGATGACTCAGTGCAGCTTTTCTTGTCCAATTCTGTTTTGAGAGAGCCATAAATCAGTTGGGTCACAGTCTCAGCATTTGCCTTGGGCTCCCCATACTATTTCTGCCTACACATTGCACATTGCAATGCACTGTACACATACATGCCTCATCACTCTCTGAAAGTCTCTGCCTTTTGCATAATTACATGCAAATTGGTTCACTTTACCAGAGATCTTTAACTAGCATTAAACCCCTGAAATATCATTTGCAAAAGAATATCCTAAGAGTCATTCTCATTCCACTGTAAACTTACCCAGAAGCTAAAGCTTTTTCAGGTACTTTTTTTTCTAAATATGCAATAATAGCTGAAGTGCACAGTTTCATCCATTAACCTCATTTTGTTGGAGACAAAGGAAAAGAAGGCTGAATCCAAACCTGAGTTCAACTTGTACACCTCAGTGAAGTTGAATGCATAGAGCTGGGCGCTAATTTTGACTCACACATGAGAAAGGCTGCGTAAAATGTACTTGTGACTATGCAGGAATTACACATGAAAAATGACAGTGCTGCAAGTCTATTCATCACAAAAATTATAGCCTATGAAAATTGTAACTTTCAGCTTTCTTGTTCCCCATCAGCAACACAAATTGTTTTGGAAATATTAAGTCTGACTACTTGCTACACTGGCTCCCTATACAGCATTGCTTCAGATTCATGCTCCCATTAAATGGCCTAAAAAATCTGTGGAGACAAGGAAGGTACTTGACTACTTAATTACTTTGGCATGAAGGGTCCCTCTGCAACAAGAAATAACGTTTTTGTGCAAGACAGAGCTTTCCAGGGAGCAGAGCCGATGCTGCAGACATGGTTTGAACTGCCCCGTGCATTTGGCAAGGTCCTTAATCCACTTCCATTAGTAAAAAATAAAAAGGGAAAAATCAAATAAAAGAAGGAAAAAGGTGTCTAACCTTTCAGTAATGTCTATGTACATGAAGAGAAAGCAAAACTGGAAATGGCATATGGGTCATATTACTTTCTGTCCCATCAGAAAGCATTTAAATGAAAGCATTAAGCTACAGTGGTGGGCAGCATATAAAAACCTAAATAGAAAAAAGAAACAAATAAAAATCAAACAAAAAAACCCCACAACAAACCTGGTAGCAAACGACACACAAAATAAAAGGAAATGTATTGCCTTTCAAACTCTAGGTCACTGGGTGAAATCCAGCCTCCATGAGCAGTGTTGCAGCCCTCATTGCCATTTAAGGTCTTGATGATTGGTATGAAGTTGACTTCTGAGCCATGAGCCGCAGCATTACAGCTGTTGTTCCTTCCCAACCAATGAAGGTATGACATTGTGTCTCTAATCCTTTGCTCATTTCAGTTCCAATAGAATTAATATTTGATAATTCCTGATAACTGCATGTACATCTTGAATGCTGTGCCACCTTGCATCTTAGGTAGCATTATTGCTGATCAAGGGTGTAGTAAAAATGCTTTTGGTTTTACATCACATAAACAACTTATTTTCATCAATGCAAACAGCTGTGCAGGATACAAACCAGTGGAAGATCAGACTGTGCCTTTAATAAAAATTCTCAACCAACTGAAACAATTCTGGTACATTTACCTTTAATTAAAAAATTCTGGGGTGTGCTTCCAGTGGCATTAAAACTATCCAAAATGTTTAGGAAAGAAGAATCAAATGTGAAAACTCAAGTGACTAACAGCACTCATTATTACAGTTTCAGAGGGGTAGACAGTCAGTCCTTCAGACTTTCTCATTTTAAAAATAATGTAACATAGGATGATTTTCTAATTATCTCCAAAATGTGGTTAGTTTCCCACCATGTTTAAAAAATCAATAATGCATTTTTAGCTACAAAAGGCTTTGTGCAAATTTACAGGGAACATTGAATAATGATGAGTATTTCCTTTTTTTAAATCAGATTTCTGCAGTGCTGAATTTAAGCCAGTAGCAGGCAGGTTGTTGGTAAAATATTTACAACTCTAATGAGGAAGAAAGGTAACTGAGCTTTCCAAAAGCAAGTAAACTTGGGGCTGCTTCTACCAAACACGTCTGTGTCACACATGCGATGATGAACAGTAGGATGAGCTTTTACTGTTTTTCAAAGTGGAAAAAATCCCATTCAGTGCAGTATCAGAGTGGATCAATCCCTCTTCTGAGGAATCTCTGACAATTATTTTTACTATATAGTGTTTTATGATGCAATATTTTAGAAGCACTTAGTTGATAGATACTTAGCTTTACAACAGTTTCCTTGACACAGATTTTTATCCTTCTAACCCCGTATTTTGAAAGATGTTTAGTGATTTATTCTTGAATCCGTCACAGTCAAATATAAATTTGCCCAGTGTAACCACGTGTTACCCACAGAAGGTTGGGTGTGAGGGGAAAAAATGGAGGTTAGCTAGATACATTTTGCTTGAAGAAGACTTTGTTTTGCAAATGACAAAATTCACACAGTCTAAGATAGAGGCTTGAAATCTGGGATATACTGACTTGAAGAGTGAACTTGACCCCTCTTACAGAACCCACCAGCTGCATCAGAACCCCTGGCGGTTTTATCACCAGGCAGTTTGGAGATTTACAGGCTCCTAACTCATAGTGCAGCGATGGTGATCAGAAACTGTAAAGAGCAATCAGAAGTCCAGCCCCACAAAGAGGTCTGAAGATATGTTGCCTACGTTCTGCAGTAGACAAAGCATCAAAGTGCCTTGTAATAAACTCTACATCCTTTCAGCCAGCCTGGAGGTGATATTATTAAGTTTCAGTGGGATAAATTAAATGTGAAACTGCTCAGCAACATGAGTAAGGGCTCCACAATCCTGACCTATATTTTTGTTTCTAGAAGCCATTTTTTTAATCTGTGGATGAGGGAATTAAATGCTAAATTTCACTTCCTTCCCCACTTCCATTGCAAGGCTTATCTAGTGCATGTTTGTGTGAAGTCTGATCCCCCTGCTAAGTGTTCGTACTCTCCTGCCCAATTTGACATACAGTGAACAAAATAAATTTAATTGATTTGTACAGGTATTAAAACAGATTATCATCTACATAGATTTGGAAAGCAGACACTGTATGTCAGCCAAATGGATGATGCAAACTATAATTATTTACAAAGAGTTTCAGAGAGCTGGGAATTATCTGAGAGTAGATCACAATAAACAGCAAAACAACTTCACATTTACTCATCAAATGACAAAAGGTCCAAACTTAATCATGGGGTGATTTGTATAACCAGGAATGTTTGATTTAAAATATCAGTGTGGATATTAAGAACCAAAGTTTCATACAAAGGCACTTGATTTAGCTATTCCTGCAAACTGTGTGCATACTGAAATGCACCTATTTCCAGCACAGACCAGAAATTTTCCATCCAGGTGCTGACCACAAATAATCACCTCATCCAGAAAACACAACTAGGAATACACATGCAGTGCCAGCTGGATACTTCTGCTTAAAATCCATGACTGCCCGCCATCTAGAGAAAAATATTGACATACTGACATATGGTTGATAAATATGCAATACAAATATCATCAAGTTGCCGCCCCCAGTATGCAATTAATAAAGGATATGGCTAGGAGGGCACATTAACAGTCATCCTTTCTCTTGGAAAGGTTGTTGTCTTGAATATTTGAGACTACTGTTACCTGTTCAGCCTTCCCCTCTCTGCTCCTCTGCCCACCCTCTGGTGTGACAAGGTGACACCAAGACTTCCATCACCTCATGCCACTGCTCTGACCCGACTGCAGTGACGTGCAATGCTGGATGGCCAGGAAAAGCATAAAAGCAGGAGAGGCGTCCAGCCATCCTTGTGTGCAGCATCCACAATGGCTGTACTTTTATATTAAATGGAATTGTGGAATGAAAATGAAAAACCTTGCCTGAAGAAAAAGGAAGCAAGCTGTGAAGATGTTGAGTAAAAGACTCTCTTTTGTGTGTGAAAGGGGGAGGTTGTTTTTCCAAGGGCATGGGATGCTTTTAGGCGATCAGGGCTATAGAAACTGGAAAAGAAATTGTATAGCAGGTTCTTTAATCAAATGTCTATGACAGCTGAATTAAAACATTATTTAAAGGAGCTAGCTCTGAGATTTGAAGCTTGGTTTACTTTGTTCTGCAACCCAGGAGACCATTCTTATTTTTTCATGTCTCCCTGATGTATGAAATCACTGCAGTGTCCCTTACACTGCTTCAGAAATAACGAAGGCTGGAAAAATGCTTTTCCCAGGTAATATACTTGTAGCTGGCCTGAATTTTTTTTCTGTTCTGCATGGAACACACAGTTGAACAGACTGCTCATTCAGCAATGACCAGTGCAGAGCTCTAACCAAAATCCTCATTTCAGCTGATTTTGAAGGGTGCCTTTTAAGAAGAAGACAAACTCCAAAGAAATTCTCTCCTGTGAGTTTAATGCTATTGCACAATTACAGACATCATAGCTTCTAGGTTTTGATTCAGAAAAATACTTCAATGTCTGACTTCAAGGGAACTTCTCATACACTTAATGCTAGTTGCTTACATACATAAATGTCTGAGCAGTACATATTAGCAGTAGTTACTGTTCTCTAAAAACATGCCAAAAGCATTCAGAAAAGGTTGGGTTTAGTGCGGAATAATCTGAAATGTTGGTTATTCTACAGTATAATAAAAACTGAAAACAAAACAGCAAACACTTCATACCAACACTCTGAAAAAAATATTAATAAATTCTAGAAAGGTACTAGAATTTATTTCATAGTTACAGAACTGATGTTACATCTACACAGAATCTTTTATCACTGAAAACCTCAAAGGCTTTATAGATCAGAACTGAATTTTATCTCCCAGTTATAGGAAGCATCCAGCTGCTGTTTTGAAAACCCTGGTCCAGTTCCTAGTAAGCATCTCCTTGGAATGAATGTTGGTCACTGCTTTTGCAATGTATCATCTGAAGTATCATGTGCAGTCCTCTCCCATCCTCTGGCCTAATCCCATCTGTGTGTTACTTTTCCTCCTTAGCTAGTGGAATAAAGGAAATCAAATTAAATATAAAAAGGTGAAATACTGAATCCATTAATAAAAAGAATAAAATGAAGACTGATTGTGGTGCACCCAGATTTATCAAGAGGTTACTGGTATTAGTTTTAGAAATCAGTGAAATAATAAAAGAAAAAGTCCTGCCAAATAAAATCTTACAGTGAAATCAAATATTTCCATAGAAATTGAAAAATAATATATCATTATGTAGTACCACAATTCTGAAAACAATGTCATATTAGTTTATTACATTTTTAAAGTCTTTATTTATGTCACTCACCACTGACCTATCCTTATCTTACCATCATTTAGGCAATAGCTATTTCCACAATAGTCTTTCTTCCATGGGTAGAGAGGTTTGTACTTCTATTATGACTAAAGCACGAGCATAACTTTGTCAGGACAAAGTAATTACATCAAACGCAGACCTGATCTACCCTAATTTTGACACAGCTACACAACTGAAACGCATGCTCCTTTCCCCCTGGGAAATGTAAAACCCACAGAGGTGTTAATTCAGGTATATATGTCTTAGAGGCTTTACAGTTTCATTGTTCACCAATTCTATTTGCCATTACCAAAAGAGAATATCATGGGAGAGGATTTAAAGTATTTTTGGGGACCAGGCAACACAGATCTGGCCTGATTTTGTTTTTCTGAAGTCACTTGGCACAGTGGATCTCTAAATAAATATAAAGTCATTCACAATCAAACAGGCAAGAAAGAAATGACAAGTGTTTTGACAGTGCTCAAAATACTTTGAGGTATTTTTAGCATATTTCTGAGTTGTATTAGCTTAACCTGTAATAGAATATAAATGAGCCCATATGGCAGAGATGTAATTATGTTCCATGTGAGAAATCCCTGTGGTAGATTTGGGGAAAAAAACTCACCACATGTGCCTTCTGGAGGGCACGATTTACACATGATTACCTACTCATTTGCATTGAGAAGAATATGAAGTAACACAATGCTAACAACACAGTAATGAAAAGGGCAAGCAAAGACTCCAGATCCCTGGGGGTGCTGATCCCTCTGACTGACATCCAGTTAAGAGCAGGGAATTTGTCCCTTTAGGGAGTACATTTTATGGAGCGATCTTTGATTATGTGGGCACAGTAATCACGAGTCTTAATTATTATTACTGTGAGAGAATGGGCTACAAATCTCCAGGGAATATCTCTGTCACAGATACTTTGCCTGCAAATGCTGAAAAAGAGTGTTTTCCCAAGGATCATTTTCATTCCAACCTGATATTTAGCTGAAGTTTCTTTGACTACTAGTCATGAAACATTAAATATAGATTAGAGGCAGAGAGATGTTGAAAGTTAAAATTCACCGGAGGTGCACACCCGTGCACTTGAGAGACAGCCCCAAATGTTGTCCAGATGTTGTAGCAAGAAGGCTGAGGGTTCCCAAGCTGCAGCACAGCCACAACAGAGGAGAAAGTGGATGCTTAGCATTCCACTGGCCTTCTGTTCAGTTTACTTGTAGTGTATTAATTTAGCAGAAAGTCCTAACAGCCTCTTAGCGGTAGATGTTACCAAGTGTACACTACCCTGAAAGAATGAAGAAATTCTTTTATAGCAATAAAGGGAGTAATTCAAAGCATGTAATTGATTTTCCACATTTTCAAACTGTGATAAGACTAAGCTTTAGCAGCAGAAACATATGTTTGCAGTTTTGTCAATGTTCTTCAATGGATAAAAAAAAAAAGAAAAAAGAAAAAAAAGGAACCTATAACTTATTGGTTAGATCGTTAACATGCATTGGACATTTCAGTGGCTTATTGAAGCACTTGCCAAAAGCGTATCCTCCAAACAGACTCAGAGGTGGTAGGGATTGGGTTTTGCCACAGGACATGCTTTTGTGATTATCTAAAATAATTCTTTTCCAGAAGGAACATAACAGAAGAACATCAAGGCTTTCTTAATGAGCTATTGTCACTTTTATGTGCTGTCCTCATTTATGTCTTCTCTCCTTTTCACTCTGGAGGGGCAGAATGGCAGCAGAGGAAGTCTCATATCTTTGCTCACCCTTACAGCATTTCCATCTACCTGCTGAGCAGTGTGGCTTCTCACAGTCATGCTGCTGCCTCCAGTACTCACACCAGTTGTTAGGGTGCTCTCTGGGATGCCCCATAAACCTCCTTGATGATGTACACCAGCGAAACTCAGACCAGAACCATCCAATCAATTTCTGAATGCCAGGAAAGTTACTTACTGCAGGGTGGCTGAAGGAGCCTCAGGTGAACTCCTCCAGTTGCCACTGACAGATTTTAAGTCCAGAAACATGTAGAATTATTTAGCCAAGCCTTTTGCCTCAAACAAGACACAGAATTGTATCAGTAATAGCTGTATCAAATATAATTATTTGATGCTTAGTAAGAGCTTGTCTTTAGAGAAGATAGCTCACCTAGATTTGAAGGCTCCAAGTAACAGAACTTCCACCAAAACCTTTGAATGTTTCCTCATTCAGCAGTTTTACTGTCAAAAGTGCATGCTTTTTTACATATTAACCATGTCAAAATTCACCAGCGGGCTTTTCGAAAAGTTTCTGGGTTCTCCTGACACCAGAAAGTAGATGGCACAGAGTGCAAAGGCAAAAATAAAGAGCCAAATCTTGACATTAAGCACATGTCAAGATGCCTTGAAAAGAGGTCATCTACTGATGCTTTGGAAACAGGTCACCTGCCTGTCCTCTGAAACTTTGCAATTTCAGTCCCATCTTGCATTATGAGAAACCTAAGATGCTTAGTAGTTCCTTTGTGAAAAAAGAGAGGACACATCCTCAGAATAACCTATTTATCAGGATACACAAGGAAGATGCAGAAAATATGAGTCCTATTCCCACTCTCTTGGCCTCGAAGTGGACATGTGGATCTAGACTTTGAGTCCTACTGGGCACACTAAGCTCTCAACTGCAGGCTGAAACCCCCATTGCATTTCAATGAATACTCATGGAGAGTGATACAGGCTGAGACGGTGACACTCGTCAGGACTCAGCAGAGGATGGCAAAGTTTCCAGTGGCTGATGCAGTTATGGTGCAGAAAAAAGTAGAGGTTCATGACACCACATGTCATTTGCCCTGATTCCCACATTAGAAGACCTGCCAAAGTGAGAAAGAAACAGTTCAGAGAGATGCCTGCCCACAGCCAAGTGGGAAGAGGGTGTCTGCAGCACGGGGATAAGGAAACCATCTCCTGGCATAGTGAGGAGCCGGCAAGGCAGAATGAGAATAAAACAGGGTAACAGTAGGCCAGGGAGGAAAAAACCCTCAAAGGCTTGGAGCAAGCTGGTTCATGTTTACTCCCTCGGGACAGCACAGAACATCCCCCACAGTGGATGACTTCATAGGTTTGAAATCAGGTAAGTGAGCTTGAGAGAATAGGAAATGGGGACACATGACCCTCTAAACTGAAGTGTAAAGGTTTGAGTTTGGCAGACAATGGGAGTAACTATCTAAGTTTGTCACCATCTCATTACCATGGGGTGAGAGGTAGTAGCAGATTATAATGTTGTTGATGACAACTTCCTTTTCCAAGTAATTGCAGAACCAACAAGAAGAAGTGCTGTGCTGGACCCTGTTCTCACCAACAAGGAAGGGCTGGTGAGGGATGCTAAGCTCAAGGGCAGTCTTGGTTGTACCAAGCATGAAATGGTGGAGTTTAAGATCCTTAGGGCAGCAAGGAGGGCTCACAGTAAGCTTACTATCCTTGGCTTCAGGAGGGCAGATTTCAGACTCTTCAGGAATCTGCTCAGGAGAGTGTCATGGGATAACATGCTGGCAGAAAGAGGGGTCCATGAAAGCTGGCTGATAGTTAAAGATCACCTTCTTCAGGCCCAGGAGTGACACATCCCAACTAAGAGAAAGTCAGGTAAAAACTCCAGGAGGTCAGTGTGGATGAACAAGCAGCTCCTAGAAAAGCTCAAACTTAAGAAGGAAGCATACAGAGCGTGGAAGCCAGGGCAGGTAGCTGGAGGGTATTAGAGAGAGGTTGTCTGAGCCACTAGGGATCAGGTAAGGAGAGCCAAATCCCAGATGGAATTAAATCTTGCCAGGGATGTAAAGAGCCATAACAAAAGCTTCTATACGTATGTTGGGGATAAAAGGCGTTTGACACTGTCGCACAAGACATCCTGGTCTTCAAACTGACAAGACATAGATTTCACAGATGGACCACTCAGTGGATAAGTAATTGGCTGGATGGCTGCACCCATAGAGCTGTGATCAATGGTTCAGTGTCCCAGTGGAGGCAAGTGACAAGTGGTGCTTCTCAGGGGTCAGTACTGAGACCAGTGCTGTTCAACATCTTTGTTGGAGACATGGACAGTGGGATTGAGTGTATCCTCTGCAAGTTTGCTGACAATACCAAGCTGTGTGGTGTGGTTGACACCCTAGAGGGAAGGGATGCCATCCAGAGGGACCTTAACAGGCTGGAGAGGTGGGCAAGTGACAACCTCATGAAGTTCAGCAAGGCCAAGTGCAAGGTCCTGCACCCGGACTGGCACAAGTACAGGCTGGGGGGAAAACTGATCAAGAGCAGTCCTGAGGAAACTCAGGGGTGGTACTAGATGAGAACCTCAACATGAGTTGTCAGTGTGCACTGGAGCCCAGAGAGCCAACCCCATCCTGGGCTGCATCAAAAGAAGTGTGGCCAGCAGGGTCAGGGAGGTGATTCTGCCCCTCTCCTATGCCCTGGTGAGACCCCACCTGGAATACTGTGTAGAGTTCTGGAGCCCTCAGCACAGGAAAGACATGGAGCTGTTGGAGAGGGTCCAGAGAAGGGCTACAAAGATGTTCAAAGGACTGGAGCACCTCTGCTATGAAGACAGGCTGAGAGAATTGGGGCTGTTCAGTCTGGAGAAGAGAAGGCTCTGGGTAGACCTTATAGGGGCCTCCCAGTACCTGAAGGGGCTGCAGGAAAGCTGGGGAGGGGCTTTTCACCAGAGAAGGCAGTGATAGGACAGGAGATAACAGTTTTAAACTGAAATAGGGTAGATTTGGGTTTGACATCAGGAAGAAATTCTTCACCATGAGGGTAGTAAGGTGCTGGAATAGGTTGCCCAGGGAGGTTGTGGATGCCCCCTCCCTGGAGGTGTTTAAGGGATGAGGCTTGTGCAGCCTGGTCTAGTGGGACGTGACCCTGCTCAAAGAAGGGAGGTTGGAACCTGATGATCTTTAAGGTCCTTTCTAACCTTAACCATTCTTTGATTCTATGATCTTGAATGACTTAATCTGGGCAAACATACAGCGGAGATAAGCAACCAAACTGAGGCAGTTGCTGATGGTTGTGGCCTGGAGATGGAGCAAAGGGGATGGCAGAGGCAAGGAGTCTCCCTGGGCCTCAATGGGCAGGGATGGTTCTTCTTGGAACCAGGGGCAGACTTTGCTGGTATTCAGCATGGTGGGTGATGTGTTTAGGGCGCCATGTTCCTCCAGCACGAAGAGGGTTTTTAAAACACACAAAGTCTGCAGAATGGCTGAGTGACGTGCCTGCTGCCCCCTCTCCCGTAGGAACCAGCACATTTGTAGCGACACATGGCTTTTCTTCTACAAAACAGGAACACTAAAAAGGCAAAACAGGGGTGAATTCTTTCTGCGATTTAATCTGACAGCCTGGAAGAAACAGAAAACCAAAGAAAATCCCCAATGGTTGCTCCATCCTACCCCTCCTCCATTCATGCCTCCTGCTGTTCAAAAGCACTGCACAGGGAGCACGGGGAGGAGGGCGGTTGCCGTTCCCGGGGCGCCGCGGAGCCCCTCGCAGTGACCAGGCACTGCTGCTCACATGGGCACACCACCAGTGGGCTCAGCTCCAGGTCTTTGCAAAGAGTTGTGTGCAAAGTGCAAGGAAATACCATGGACCATGCCAGGCACCCATCACAGGGACAATGGGAATTGAGGGTACTCAGCTGCAAATAAAACCAAACCCTTGATAATCTCAGCTCTTGCTGGTTTCTATTCTTGATTTGCACTTAAGAACTCCAAATAAACAGAGCTCTCATGCAACAACACTGCTCAACAGACAGATTTATTTTGACTGCTTCCTGGCCTTTTTTTTTTGTTTTGCTGTAGTTTGGAATATAATTTTTTTAAAAAAGAGGAAGAAGGGATACAGGAACCGTGGGTGCTTCCCTGTAAAAGCTGCTGATGTAATTATCTTTGAAGTGAGCAGCAAAACTCCTTTGGAGGTTAATGAGAATAGGATCAGGCCCTCCACACTGAGCTTGCACTGAGAACAGATAAGATCTTGAATCATTCAGAGCCAAGCATGTTATTTGTGCAACGTAGGCAGGCTGAGTCAATCTCTGAATATTTTTAATGGGTGTCAACATGAAGTGTTAATTCCGTAAGTTATGTTGTTTTGCAGTTTGCCTGTGCCTGCTATCCAGGCTGCCTTCACGGATGGTACACATCCTCTCACCAGCTGCAAAAAAATGCTATTTCCAGAACTCCTGTGAGGAAAAAAAAGCCACTTACAAGAAAGCAAAAAATAGGTCTTTTACAAAGAATTGGAAAAACAAATGACAGTAGAAATACCTGCTAGTCATTCAGATTGTCAGTGCTCATAGAAGTAAAAGTAGCCTCATTTCAAACGAGAGAACACCTTTTTTTTTCTTTTTTTCTTTTTTTTTTTTTAAAAAAAAAAGACCCTAAAATCAAAACAAGTATTTTGTAACTGATAATTTTCGAGAAACTTATCTTAATGTCTCTGTTTTTCACAAAACTGAGGAGAGAGGAATTGAAGTCACAGATCCTTAGATAATGTCTGTCCTGCATAGTATGTATATACTCTTAAGAAATAGGATCAGAAAAACATTGAGAATATTTTGAAGCCTGATGAAAAGAACTAAGCATTATGAACAAGTTTTGGATGAGAAATCTCTATTTTTGACTTTCCCTTTTTCTGTCCCCAAGATCTTTGTGAACTTCCTAATGCATCTTGAAGCCAAGATGAAATTACAGCCCTCCAGAGGCCCAGGGGAGGCTTGCTATTGCCTCCAGCAGAACCGGGATTTTACTCTTACTATAAAGAAATCTTCAGAAACACCGGGCCGAACTGCCCCCTTCTATGGAAAATACCAGCTGGAAACATAGCAAAGCCTACCACACAATTTCCTTTTCGTTCTCCCCTGAGGGGAGATTTTTAATGTTAAACTGGAAAACAGGATCCAGGGAAAACTGGCGGAAACCTTGTGGTTGCCATCTAGAAAGGGCTGGCTCTGGTTTGGCTCCTCTCCCTGCCCTGTTCCCCAGCCCACTACCAAGCTTTGCAGCCCACTCTGCCTGGCCCTCTTGTGCGAAGCAACGAATAGGGTTTTGTCTAGTTACGATTCATAAACATCCAGACAAAAGCTGTTTCCCTGCCTCCATCTTCTGTGACACTGGGACATGTGCTGGAGGACCTTCCCATGATTTCTGCACACTCTGGGGAGCAGTACCCTTCCCATGTCTGAGTTACAGTTGGCCTTCAGCTACTCTTGTCAGAAGAGGCACCGATCCTGCATGGCCATAATTCCTAGTTCACTATCTCAAACCTGTCCCATACAGACAACCATCTATATCCTCCTGCCTCTCCGAACTCTCCTTGCCCACACACTGCAGTTCCCTGCCTTTCCAGGCCCCCACATCCTTCCCTCTCTCCGCATTGTCCTCAGCACCAGGGGACAGTAGCCCCAGCCCCACCACTCAGGAACTGCAAACCTTTGTGTCAGGAAGAGAAGACTATGCTGTCTTTACAGTCAACTTTACAGCTAGCTCAGTTGCAGCTTCTAACTGGAATTGGTCAGATCCCATTTCCTTACCTTTGCAGCTGAGCACCATTTGCTTCCATGAGCTTCTCTAACAGTGAAGTGCTCAATTCTACAAAATACTAACTCCTTGAGAATGTTGCAATTTTTTTTTCACTCCCCCCAGAATTAGAATTATTTTTTTTGGTAATTAAGTAGTAAATAAATACTTGCAGTCTTCTGACAGAGGGATTCATGCTAAGTGACTAAGAACTCTCCTTGTTCATAGAAAATTATAGACAGAGAAGTACTGAAAAGTTAACAAGTTATACCAAAATCTGACTTTGCAATGACCCAATTATCCTGCAATTTCTTCATTTATATAAATATAAATTTATATAAATATTTTGAGAAGCCCCCCTTGAGGTTTTGTGTTGGCTTTTTAAAAATTACTTTATTTCCTCTTTAGTTGCAAAAGTAGGCTATAAACCAAATACTCATTTTCCTGAAGGCAACCATGAAGGTGTGATGGCACCCTTTTCTTCTCAATTTTATGTAGAGCAAATTTATCATAATGCATAGTTGTATTTGAATTTGAGGAAGTGGAAAATTCTCATTTGCTCACATTATCCTCTCAGTGTTAACACAAGATCAACTCCTTGGGGATAGTATCTGTGCTTGTATTTAACACTAAAATGTCATGAATAAAGAAGCTGTCAAACAACTTGCGAGTAAGTCACTTCTCTATTTGGACAACAATGATTTCACGATGAACAAGATGAACACCGCACAGTGAGCCATCAAGAATAAATTGGGATCTGAATGAGTTATATTCTGGCAATGGTTAGAGCAAGGCAACTTCCTGTGAGGTTATCTGAGAAGGCATGGACAAGCAAGCAGCGGATTACGAGCTGCAGAAGGTCACCTGGGGTGTTGTAATGGCACACACTGCCGGTAACTTCCTCCATCAAATGCAGGGATTAAGAGCAGCCAGGACAGCCTCCACCCTAGGTAGGTGGAGGAAAACAAAAGAGCCAGCACATCACTTGGGCAGCCAGGAAAATGAGCCAGTTCAGCTCAGCCCAGTATTGCTGCTGCCAGTTCTCCATCCATGGAGTTTGCAAATTGCAAACATTACCTCTGAGGGAGGGCAACAGTCCAGTGCTCAAGATGCAGCAGCAGACACAGAACCAGTGGTGGGCAAGTGGCCAGAGGGGACCGACGTGCTCTTGTCTTTCTCAAATGGACTGCACACTCCTGTGGCTACCAGTCCTGTCCTTAACTTCTGCAGTACTCTGAGCATGGTAGTGGAGGTCAAATAGGTTACCAGTAACAAAGGAATAGGAATTAACATGAACAAGACAACCAGTCAAATCATACAGCATCAGTGAGCCATACTGTCAGTCTCACTTAAACACAGCAATGGGATTACCACTGAGTCACAAAATGTAAAACAGTTATAAAATATCTGAATTACACAGATGATTATGCAAGAACACAGCACCAAGACATCCCATCTGCGGGATACAGGCCACTTCTATTTTTCCTTCACTCTTTATAATCAAACTATCCCATGAGAAATTACTTTAAAATTTGTGCTGTAGCAAGCAATTCATATTAGCCAAGTTATACAAGAACTAGGCCAAAAAAACACCCAAAACTGTTCTCCCTCATTCAAAGGGATCCTGGTGATACCATAACATGGACAAGTTCCACCAACTGTGCTATGCTACTGACATATGGTAGCTTTGTATGCCAGTCTAGGATAAGACCTTATTAAACATTGCAGACTATAAATAATGCAACTATCCAAAAGACAGCTAATGGCAAATAAAAGTTTATAGCTTCATTATTTTTTTTCTGAAGAAGTTATTTCTAAGATGGTCCATCAAAAATACTTTTCATGGCGGCTGACACAAGCCTCCCAATGCAATGTGCATCAGAATTTTAAGGTTATTATGAAGTTTCCACCTTAGTGCAGTTCAATCACACCCAATACTTCCATGCACTGCAACAAAGCCTTGGAATACTTGGAAGAGACAAGGCTTGTGAGGTCTCACTGTGGGTCTTCATTAAGTGTTGTCTCACTAGAAGACTAGAGTTTATTTATTCAACCTCAAGATAAGCAACTTAATGCTGATTTGAATGCAAACAAGGGCAAGACCTCATGTCTGGAAGACTCTCTGATGTGGTTGCACTGGAAGTTTAGACTAAACACATGTTGAGATCTGAAACAGTTGTCATGGCCTACAAAATCAGCATGTTTTCTTGAAGCATTTAGATATTCCAAAAGCATTGTCTTTGACTACACTACCAAAGTGGTATTGCTTTTATCTGGAAAATGTTGCACTTGCAATCACATATTGCTTGTTAAGACCTATTTTGCTAATTCACTGAAATCTCTCCCATATGATAGAAATGTTATTTACTTCTCTGTTTAGTGACCTCAATTGACTAAGTAAAAGTGCAGAGTGAATTTCAGCTGGAAAATAAATCAATTACTCCTTTCCTTTTTCTTATACCGAATAGTCTTATCTAGCCTGCTTTAATACTGTCACTGGGCTGCTCTCAAATGAGTATGTGATTCATAATACTTGCGATGTATTCAGCATCTAATCCTTGACAGGTTAGTTTGTCTGTAAGCAGTTATTTCACATCTTAAGGTGTTCAGAGACTTCTAAAAACTAAACTCTGAAACTACTTCAAAACTGATCAGGAGCTTCAGAACAAAGCATTTTTCTGGTGACACTTCCCTGCTGTAAACACACAGGCAGCAAGGGGATCAGTCCAGTAAAAAAGAAAACAAAGTTCCTTTTCTCCATATGAGTGTGAATCATTGCTTAAGCCTTCCAGCTCATTTGATGAACAACAGAGGTAAGAGATTTACAAACATGAGAAACCCCCACAGCTATGGACCAGCGAGCAATCCTCACTTCTAGTGGCACCAAGCAGGTAAAGGACTTGCATTTTTAAGTCAATATTTACATTCAAAACCCATATGATCCATTCACTCTAAATTTGTATAATCTACAGAGCAGTGATGCCCTGGTTTCAGCAAGAGCCAACAACCAATACAAATCTAACAGAATGAAAAAGGGAGGACGCTGATATTCAGAACCGATTTTGCACAGTATTGTCAGTCCTGTAGTGCTGTCATTGGAAACATCAAACGGGATGCAATTTCAGTGTTTGAGCACTAGAGGGTCAATTTGTGATGAAAATGGAGTCTTACCTCAGTTTCCTTATTTTTGTAGGTAAGCATTTAACCTCTCAATTAGCAGCTCTTCAGCTGTCATGAGTTTTGCTAGCTGAAGCTCCTTCTGAGGCCACGCAGCACTAGGACGGAGGAGTTATGTCACACAAATGCAAACTTTTTGCAAGTTTACCCTCAGTAATTTTAGTCTAGCATGTCACACCAAGCCCATGATTGCTTTCTGTGATCAGCTGCAGGGTGTACACCTTCACAAAAGGATCACCATGTTGGTCTGGAAGTTGTCTCTTCTGACTGGGAGTGGCAAGAGACTGATGAGAAACTAGCCCGCAGCCCGTTTTGAAAAATACTCATCCTGTACATACACAGATGCCTCTCCTCATGCCTAATTGTCATCCCTTTGAATAATTAAAAAATGCAAATACTCTCCATTTTAATGAAAAAGATCCTCAGCACCACCTGTAATTATACTGGTGCCAAACAACATGCACTGCCATGTAGGGTAGGCATCATCCAGAGTGAAGAATTCAGATATACTTACAGAAGTGTTACATTTTTGGATTTTTTTACATCAGTGGCAAGGCCCACTAGATTGCAGCCTTGCCACTGAATTAAAAAAAACCCAACACTTCTTAAAGTATAAGCATATACCCGAAATTTGGAGCATTACTGTATGAACAAACCAGAAATCCTTCCCTTCCCAACAGGATTTGTTATGGAAACAGCATATAATTTCATTCCAATACCACAAATTTGCACTACATTAGAGTGTAACTGTTAGTGAAGGATGAACAGTAAATCAGCATCTCCAGCTCTCCAGGCTACAGCCCTCTTCAGGGAAACAGTGGTTCTGAGTGCCCCTTCATTTCAAGCTATAAATATATCCCACGGGAGAAAGCAAAGCCATTGACTAAGGAACGCCTTAACAAGTACTTCTAGCCCAGCAAACTTTGTTATAACAGTTTTGCTCTTATATTGTCCTTCTTGTCAGGGACAAGAGAACTGGGCAACACTGCTTCTTTGTGTACAGTGATACATGTTTTCTTAGGTAAACATAGCACATCAATTATAGACTGTGTTATAAAAATCCTACATTAATTCCATGGAGCAATGGATAGATTTGTTTTCAACAATGAGTGAGGTAAAACATTCATGATAACTACAATATAGACATGCAAAAGACATCCTTGTGTTATTTTAATAAAGAGTCTCGAATACCATTGTTTTGAGAAATAGAAGTATAAAAAGATGACTGCCACAGCATTCAGTAATGACTGACCTTTGCAAATTACTGTGAGAGTTCATAAGAATTATCAAACAAAAAAAGCAGGTTGCTATTTTTAATTATTGTATTGTGCTCTCTAGTGTATTTATTAAAATAACCAAGATTGAACACAGAGTTTCAGCTCTGCAATCTATGAAAAAAAAAAAAAAAAAAATCCCAAAGAACTGAAGGGGATCCACATCTGCTGCAAATAATGAACTGAAAATATTAACAACATTTTACTTCATGTAAAAACAATTCCACTACTCACCTTTGAAAAGCATTTTTAAAAAATGGGTCCTTCCATCCCTACCATAAATACAAAGTCTGTTACAAATAAATGTGTTCTTCCATGCATAAATAAATCACATACATTCAGCTGCAAGGAAACAGATCAGTCAAAACAGCTCAAATGTAATTATACAATGACCAAAAATAATTGCACTGCAACTGGTCATTAATGGAGTGCTGGCCAGTAAAAATGGAAATGCTAAAATACCCTAAAAAAAACACAACACACAAAAAACCCCAAACCAAACCAAAACAAACAAAAAAAACCAAAACAAAAACCAACTTTGAGAAGAACATGCAAAATAGATATCTGAGAAAGCAGGAGCTACCTTTATGTAAAACAAACTGAAAATAATGAAAAAAAACCCCCTTGTTCTCGTCTCACCTCATGGGAGAATTTTTTCCAAGCTTCCCTTACTTCTCTATGGCTGTTTACACACAATAATTTTAAAGAAACTAAACAAACCAAAAACATTTACATCTTCCTCCAAATTTACAGAATGAAACATTGTACTAGCTTCTAATATTGGAAACCAGAAATCGTCTCATTATTAGCCAGTCTTTCCTAACAAACCCAAAGAATGGCACTTCGAACAATGAATTAGAAGAGGGGGAGGGAAAAAAAAAAGTGTAGTGTTGAAAGGTTTAATGCATGTACTTTCCATAAAGCTGAAATGCTTCCTTGAATGTATCATTTAACTCTGGATTAACCAAACATTCCAAATTCAGAATAACAAAACTACTTTGCTCATTGAAATATTCTGACAATATTGCAGCATAGTCTGTGTCATTTTGAGCAGTGAGAAAATGTTTTTATTTTATTTTAATAGGAAAGGGAGAAGAACGGCCAAGTTGAGATAAACCTTTTCTTTAACAAAAAAAAAAAATATTAAGAAAAAGAGAAAATTTTAAAAAAAGAACTGGTGAGCTTCTTTCTTCTCCTACCATACAGCAGATCTCTTCTTGGATTTCACACTACCGACCATACCCTGTCAGAGATCTTGAACAGTTTATATTACTTCTTTTGAAGGATTAATCTAGACTGGCCCAGAGATAAAAAAACTAAATGCACAATGAATTCCTACACTGAATTCCAGCTTGTTACTGTGAACTCAACATAAGAAAAAAGGAATCCCACACATCTTGCAGAATATGCACCGCTTTCACACAGTATTTAAGTCAGAGGAATACGTAAAGGGACAAGATAGTTTTGTACAAAACCTCAATTTATTTCAGAGAAATTAAAAATATGGTATTTAATATATATAAATTTCTATTCCTCTATAAATATAGATGATCTTGTGATAACGACAGAAATAAATGCATACCAAATAATTTTTGCATTTCAGGGTATGGTAGCCATAGATACTGTTTATGAACCTAAATACAAGCATTTGTAATATAAAAACAAAAAAAGTTTAAAACAATACAATCAGGAGAGAAGCATTCTGCTGTTTCCATACAGACAACTAAATATTCAAATGCAGCTGTTGAAAGTTACAATTTCAATTATTATCTTTTTTGTATGAAGAAGCACAGTCCCACACACCCAGGAACACACAAGGTAGCAGACACACTGCACACTCGGTATCTTGTATTTGCAGTATGCAAGGTTATTACTGCACAAAAAAAAAGAGGGCAGAACACAGCAGAAGCTCTTTAAGGTCTCATATCCCATCAGAGAGCTTCAACATTATGGTTTTCTGTTTTCCCTTCATTTTTACTACTGGCAAAAATCATCACACCCTCCTAACGTGTCATGAACTAAATGTCAATGAATTAAAATCCAGGGGAATGGCAATGGCTCCAGTGTTCCCCAAACGAAGAGCCAGCTTATGGACATAAGGAAAAATAACAGTGATCCTGAATGCTGCACTTTGTTCGAGGCCGCGTTTCCCGGCCCTGCCGCCCCCCCAGCAGCAGCGCGGCGGGAACGGGGGGAGCAGCGACCCGGGGCGCCCCCGCCACCGCCTCCCCACCCGCAAAATGCAGGACGAGGGAAGATCGGTACATCTACGTCCCCAACCCCTTCCTAAGCCATCGGACGTGCTACAGGTGCCGGCGCTGCTCGCTCTCAGCTCCTGCACAGGCCAACTCCTTCAACCGTGCCGTGCATTTAGTTTGTTACGACGGGAAGAGGGCACCGGCAGCCAGTGCTGCCAGCA
>NW_009953923.1:1551605-1553203 GCF_000747805.2 Chaetura pelagica | reverse complement strand
CTCCAAGGAGAGCCATTACAAAACCTACACGGGGCAGAGAAAGGCGTGTGCTTTGGTTTCTCTTACCGGCAGGGTTTTTTTTCCCATCCTGCCCCACAAAACAAACAAACAAACAAAAAAAAAGCCTTTTCTTTTTAATATATATTAAAAAAAAAAAAAGAAGGGGGGGTGGGGAAACAAAATCCACGAACGGGTTAAAAGTGTCCTAAATAATTAAAAAAGTGAGATTTTTGTAATTTAAATACAAATATACTTACAAAATCTTACAGAGGCTATTTACATCCCTCTCCCCAAACCTGCAGTGTGCTCAGTTCCTGCAGGAAGCAGCCCCAGAGGAGCAAGGAGGGCAGAGCCGGGCAGTCCCCGGCACAGGGTCCCCCCTGGCTCGTCCTCTGCTCCCTGCCGCCTGCAGGAGCCACTCTCGGTCCCCAAAGTTTGCCCAGGCTGGGTAAGAGGCTGCTTCGCCCAGCAGAGCCCCGGTCATGGAGAGGATCTCAGACGGTGGTCTCGCCCTGCTTGCTGTTGGTGAGCCTGGTGTAAAACTTCCTCCAGGAGTTCAGGGTTTTCCCAGACCAGATCCAGAAGCCCGAGGTGATGCCCACGATTAAGGTCATGAGATACTTGATCATGAAGACGGTGAAGTCGGGGCTCATGGGTGGGTGGTGGCTGCTGTGGTTGTTGGGGCAAGGGATGGCGTAGCTCTTACAGCTCTGTGTGACCCAGCTCCTCTCCCACTGTTCCCTAAAAGCTTGCTCATAAAAATAGCAGGCAATGACGATGGTGGCTGGCACCGTGTAGAGGACACTGAAGATGCCTATCCTCACCATGAGCTTCTCCAGCTTTTCTGTCTTGGTACCGTCATGCTTCATGATGGTCCGGATCCTGAAGAGGGACACGAAGCCGGCCAGCAGGAAGGAGGTGCCAATGAACAGGTAGACAAACAAGGGGGCCAGCACAAAACCCCGCAGGGCATCGACGTTGTTGATGCCCACAAAGCAGACACCACTGAGGACATCCCCGTCCACTTGCCCCAGAGCCAGGATGGTGATGGTCTTGATGGCTGGCACGGCCCAGGCGGCCAGGTGGAAGTACTGGGAGTTGGCCTCGATGGCCTCGTGGCCCCACTTCATGCCGGCGGCCAGGAACCAGGTGAGGGAGAGGATGCCCCACCAGATGGAGCTTGCCATGCCGAAGAAGTAGAGCATCATGAAGAGGATGGTGCACCCCTCACGCTTCGTGCCCTGCGCCACGGTGCGGGAGCCGTCCTCGGCGAAGCGCTCGTTGCAGACCACCTTCTCCTCCAGGAGGAAGCCGGCGATGTAGGCCACGGCCACGGCTGTGTAGCAGCCCGAGAGAAAGATGATGGGCCGCTCGGGGTAGCTGAAGCGCTTCATGTCCACCAGGTAGGTAAGGACGGTGAAGAGGGTGGAGGCACAGCAGAGCACCGACCAGATGCCGATCCAGGTGCGGGAGAAGCGCAGCTCCTCGGGCCCGAAGTACATGAGCCCGTAGAGGCGGCCGGGTTCGCAGGGCGCCCCGCAGTCCTTCTCCCCCAGGAAGCGGTAGTTCAGGTAGGAGGGCACCTTCAGTGCCCGCGG
>NW_009953923.1:1521404-1550219 GCF_000747805.2 Chaetura pelagica | reverse complement strand
GGCGATCGATACTGCAAAGGGCAGGGCTGGGGCGGGGGGCGATGCTGCGGGCCGGGGTCCGCTCCTGGGAGCAGCCAACAATCGCGGAGCGTCTTTGCAGGACTGAAATCTAGAAGATGGGTTTATTGTAGTAACTTGGGGCGCAGTTTGAGAGTAGAGGGCGGTGTTTTCATCTCCCACGGGCGATCGGCGGGACGCGAGTGGCCTCAACTCGCTTCCCTCCAGAGACGCTTTAAGTATCTCGCTGCTGAGTTATTGCCAGTGTTTTACATGCGTCTTCCTCCTATCATGTCCACAGCAGCAGGCTGAGATAGGAAAATAATCACTACAGGGTTTTCCCCTTCCTCCCTCTGCCCAGTGGGCAGCTATTCCAGCTTAATTGAAGATCAATGCAGCGTAACTTGCAAATGCCTCCCGTCAGGTTTTTTAAATACTCGCTATATTCTGAGGAGGGGGTGAATGGGCATGAAGTGACCGCCAGCAGGGGCCACTTCTTTCTACGTGTCTGAAGCCCTGCTGGTCCTGCAGAAGAAGGTCCTCTTGGCGCTTCCGAAATGCATGGTCTGGAGAGATGATGGGGGATTTACTGGACTCGTTGGAATTAAAAAAGAATAATAACCGTGCTCCTGGAGAGGAGGAGAATCCTACCACGTTCTCCACACGTTCAGTAACTGAGCCTTTGCGTTGTGGACGTTAATGTCCTTGTATTTGTCTGATGGTTAATGCTGCCATTCAGCTGAACGAGGCTTGAAACTTCTCTGGCCAGATGTCTTCCTTCTCTGCAGCCTCCTCCCACCCTCTCCACTTTATACGCTAATGAGCTGCAAAAATCCATTAGGAATAAGACAAGCCCAGCATTTATTTCTAGCTGTCACAGGTTGCAAGGGTTAATAAAAGACATCCGTATTTCTTGGATAGCTAACAGATAAAATTTGGACGGTGCTATTTAGGCCACTTTCTTTCTCCCAGCAGTGCTGTCCCACATTCAAACTAATTAATAGCAAGATCTATGCTGTGTAACGACTGCAGGGGAGGGATCATCTGTAGAAATTCCCCAACACGTCGATTGCTGACGTCCTCATTTGCTGAGGTTCATTGAGTTCTGTCAGGAACTCTCTTCTCAGAGAACCACGGTTCCAAAATTATATGCACTAATGATACCTTTTTCCATCTTCTGCTAAAAAAAGTTTGATTACTTGCATATCATGTTTACAGTTTTAAGCGACAGATTTTCCTCTTCAGATCTACATCAGTGATTAAAATTACTAATTCCTCTCTAACACAAAGCCTAATTTATATTCTGCCCTAAATGAGTGTATTGTTTTCCTATTCATCCTAAAAGAATTGAACAATGGATCTTCAGATATGAACAAGGATTACAAATACTCTTTCTCATAAAAAATGAATGTGAATTTTTATCTAGTCTCAGATTTCTGTGGCTTGTGGTCTTCAGACCTGGGTAATTAAGATGCCCAAGTCCATCAGCAGTTGGGTGAAATTCTGTGTATGCAGGTCTGCTTTGTAAATATTTAGGAAATATTTCTCAAACTGAAAAACACCAAAAAGTCGCTGTTCTAAGTTGCTGTGTGCAACAAGTGAGAAGATTGTTCTAGGAGAAAGATCAGTGTGTACAGGACGAGGTTTGTTCATGCAAGTAATAGCTTGCATAGCCAGAAAAGTAGATTAATTTTTTAGTTAAACAGTTATTTGTTTGGTTCTGAAGCAGCAACTACTGCTATTTCGCAACTTGACAACAACTGCTTAGAGCATAGATGGGGATGTAGCAGTGAGACAAGCTCAGATTGAAAAAGTGGAAATGGGAATGGATGGAGTATTGTGGGGGAAAGAATGAGGGCTGAGAGCTGGTAAGTTCAGGAAAGTTCCTCAGGCTTGCTGGTTTTAATTGCTTAATGATTTTTCACATAAGAGAAAATCTATGTGGAAAGAATCTTCCCAGAAGCACTTGTCCTACATTTCAAGCACCCCAAACCACAAAAGTCATCATTAGAAGTGTAATTCTCTGTGGTCCAAAACACTGGATGAGTTTAAATCCTGCCTGAGCAAGAAACATTCAGATGTGTTGATGCCCATCCACTACTCCAGGAATGAACACCCCCTGCCATCAAACCACCAGCATCTCTGGTCTTACATCAGCAGTTCCAGGACTGTAACATACTTCATCCTGTGCACGGCTGCCTTCCTGGTAGCCTTGTTGCTGAAAATGACCACTCAGGTCTTTATAGACCACAACACTGTCAGTGATGTAGTTTCTCAGAAGACAGGATCTTTGAGTCCTGCTCCTTAAGGGAAGCTACAGAACTTGCTCCACAAAAGTGGGCATGGGAACTAGGTTTCCTAACTCTGCCCACCACCCAAATCTGTGACTCAGTAGAGATGCTGGTCTGACAGTAAATTATAATTACCTTCTTCTTCCGTCGCCCTGCTTACCTCTCTCAGAATCAACAGACTGTAAGGTAATTGTCTCTACTTTTTGTATAGCTAATAAATGCCACCTCTTTCTCCCATCCTTAACATCTTCTGCATCATTTGCATCATTAATGTCCTCTCCATTCTACAGCTACCATCTGCCTTTCAGAACTTGCTTAATTAATCAATAGCTTAGTAAATATTAAACAATAGTTCTTTACTAAGAGCTGCAGCTGGTGTTTCTAACCCGAAGAAAAGTTCATATGGCTGAAATTTTGTCTGGTTATTCCACCTGTATGTCTTGGTCTAATAAAAGATACTACTTCTTCATGCAACTCTAGTACTGCATGTCACATCCACAGGAGACTATCACAGTGTCTGCCTTGTTCTTCTAAAGGTTCCTTAGGTATCCACCGTGGGTGACAGTGGGAGAGAGGAGGCTGGACTGGATGTCACATTTGCTCGGGTCAGTACAATCGTAATCATGTTCTCACACAAACAGTGTCTTTCTTTAAGCACAGGCTTCTTTCCCCTTCCCATGAAAATACAGCCTTCCGTTCTAAGAAAAATCAGAATTTTGGGCATTAAAAGCATACTTTAAAATTATATCTTCAAAATAATGTGCTGCTGTCACTTGTTACAGTAGCCAATAGAGAAAATTAGGTCTCTGGAAGGTGGGAAAAATACCGAGTTTTGTCCTCTTACATTGTTTATATCCCAGTAGAATCCTCAATATGCTTTTGTCCTCAGGGTGCTGTTTTGTATTGCTTTTATGGGGGGTGGGTACAGCACAAATCTTTTGGAAAAAAAAAAAAAAGAAACTGCCTAAATTTTGAATTTTTGAAAGAAAGCAAAAGGTGGTTGCAGTATTTTCTTGTTTTCCTTTTAAATCAATGGCAGGAGTAGGATAGAATGAATGCTTTCTTTCCACAGCATTTAAGGGAAACTTGTTCTATACAGGAAATAATTCAGCTTTATCTCACATGCCTGTTACATACAGAGAATGGAATATAAGCACAAACTACATTTGTAGTAAGGCTAGTGGCTACCCAAAGGAATAAAATCTAAACACAGATTATAAGCATAAATGTATGTTTGTCCACCAAATGAAAGAAAAAGTTATGCTCAGATAATTAGCTCTTTAGCTGGTTCAAGATTTTGTTATTTAAATGTCAAATGAGGGGTTGAATGTCCAATCATAATACAGTATGGTAAGTTACAAGGTGAATTATTTTTAGCTCACATTGAGCAAGAATCTTGGCTGATAAGAACGATTAATGGTTGGGGGGGCATTAGTTCTGTGTGGAAAGAAAGGATTTTTGATAGCTCTAGTAGGGTTCAAGTATGTAATCTGTGATCGGCAGCAACATATATTACATTTCTGAAACCTCTCAGATAAAAGAGTACATGTCCACAGTTCAGGTGGGTCTCATTTCAGCATCTCTCTCTTCAAGGAGGACAGTGTATATCACATTAAGTTCTCATGATGCACCGGCAACAAGGCTTGCTGGAGAACCAGTATGAAGAGTGCAAATGCAGTGAAATGGAGAGCTGATTACAGTGCTGTACATCTCAGGCTGTAAGAGTAAATAGGGTACCCTCTTACATTGCCTCATTAAAGCTACCATATATTTCTGGTGATAAAATCCTTAATACAGGTAATACAAACTCCTTAAACTTAGTTATTTGTCCCTAGTAATTGACACATAGATCTACAGACCTAAATTCTGGAGAGAAATTATCTGGGCAAGACTCTCAAGCAGCTTTTACAGTGGCAAGGTAAGATATTTTTCACTTTGCAACATGACAATGACATAGCCATCTGCCCCAGGGCCTTGGCCCACAGAATCTCATGGATTTAGTCTTACCAGAAGAGCAAAATCCTTACAATGTAAAAGCCTACCTTGGACATCAACTGTTTCTTGGACTTCTAGAAGACTCTTGGAAGTATGCCTGTGCTAACAAAAATAACAAACACATGCAGTGACTGGCAAAGAAAATCACTAGGAGCTGAACAGGAACCCTAGGCGATGGTGCTGTCAGCAGCCAGAATACTTAGTGCAGCAAAGGGTCTCAAAGCTGTACAGCCAAGTGCTCGGAAAGTCATCTTGGTGTGGAATCAGTTGTTACTAACAGGCATTTGACAAGGTACCAAGTAATTCTCTTACCATCAGGTGGCTCAGATCATCTTGTCCTCAAATTCATCCCAGATGCCATCTTTCTATGTCCCTTTTATTAATTGGCTGTATTAGCCTGAGACTGTCAACTTAGGTTAAAATTGTACTTTTATTTGTATTTGGGGGTTGTGGGAGTAAGAGAAATAGAATGGAAATGCAGCTTTAGCCACTGAAGTCAGTGGTAATTTACTCCTGCCTGCTGTGTGACACCTATTGTAACTCCTAGCATGTAGCATGGGCTGGGCACGAAGAGCAATCCCTGACTAGCACTCGTGTGAGTTGGCCCCCCATCACAGTGGTTTTATATGCTTTAAAGAGGCACAAGGAGAAGCGGTATGTGCAGCCAAAGCGGTCTACAAAGAGTCTCTTCCTCCCAATACCCACAGCATTTTTCCCTTAATGCTGTTTATTCAAGATAGATTGAGTATGTGGAGATTTGATTTGGGTTTCTTTTCTCTTCAGAAGAAATGTAGATGATCCCTTGCAAATTGAAGCCGTATGTTGCCTGCCTTCCCTGACATGTTCTGCACGGGGTGAGTGGCGCAGGGGCTGCAGCTGCTGCCAGGAGTTTTCCGGAGAACCAGAAAAAGTCACAACTCTTAAAAGGGCAATTGCAGATCACAGCTCTTCTTGTTCAGAGAGAATGTGAAAATTTTTATTCTCTCTTTATTTCCCTTTCTTGGGTGAGTTCTTCTACAGTTACATACAGTGCCTGAAAACACAGACTCTCTTGTTCTTCAGGGAGGCTGATTTAAGGGCCTAAGCCAGCAATCCTTACTCCCAGGAGTAGACCTGCTGTTTTCATGGTTGCAAGGGAAGTGAGTAGAGCTTCACAAGGCTGTGATGCAAGGAGAAATTGTATTATGAGCTTTTACTTCTTGTCTCACACTGCTTATGCTGTGCTTTAAGTACATTCTTCTTAGTGAAATTACGCCCTGTTTCACTGATGTAAATGAGATTCAGATCATATTTTCTGCGTTAGTATTTCAGGGTACACAAATTGAAAAGGTATGTGTGTGAGGTGGGGGGATGGAGTGGAGGAAAGTTGTTTTTCCGTGTCCTTTAGGTATGCATGCATTTTCTATGAATGTTATTGAGAGAGTGAGCAGGATGAGATCAGAGCAGGGAGTAATTTGCAGTCTGCATCTGCCTTTCTCCATGGAATGTGGCTTGGTACATATTAAAGGACAATCTCAACTTTCACTTTAGAAAAAAATCTTTGGGGCTTTTGCTTTTCTTTGGAAAGATAGCTTTAAATATTTAACCAGTGTAAACAGAGGCAAACTGCCCAGCAAGCCTGAAAGGAATGCACCACTAGGATCTGCTTGTAAGCACTTCTCCCCTAAATACATTCTTCTTCATATAGGAGGGGCCAGCTGTATTTTGAAGTAAATTGTTTTCAGAAACTTCAAGCTGGTTGTGTGGAAGGAATTGTCGTAAGGATAGATTAGTGTTGCAGACCTTTCCCCAGTTCTACAGCTGAATTTTCTAGTTAGCATTTCCCCTACTCTCTGAGTCTGACTGCACAGCGACTGCTCGACACTGCGGCACCTCTTGGGAGTGTACCTGATGTCTCATGTGGGCCTCAGACAAACCATCCTTGGCCTGATCCCACAGTCTTCAAGGAGGAGGAAAAGAAGGACTTTGGAAAAAATGTTAAAGTTCGCAGTAGTGAAGGGTACCTTAAGGATGATGAAGTTTCATTCCCTGTTGTCACAGGTGGTCATTCCGTACAGCTCACGTACACAATCACAACATATAGCCCAGCTGCAAAGCGTTCAAGCCTCTCTTCTCCTCGTATCCCTGTCAGAACATGAAGCTATTGGACATTGGTGTGCATCTGGACTCTTTGCCTCTGGATTTCATGACATGTCTGTTTTCCTTAGTGACTAACAAGATTGTGTAGGTTTTACTGGATTTGGATTTATCTGGGGAAAGCCACACATTTCACATCTTCAGGGATGGTTATTGTAATTCTGTGTAGTTTCTTGTGGTATTGCTGATATTAAGAAAACTATCACAGAGTTCCCAGCACTGAAGACAAGCAGGAGAAACCACATCATCTCAGTGACCCAGGTTTTCTGTTCCCTTCAGCTGGCTGTATGTTGAACACAGAGTCTATCAAGGTTTTCTTCCTTATCTCAAAGTATCACATGAGACTGGTCCAAGTCATGTCAGGGACAGCTGGTCTCAGCAGCCACAGCCCCATGACTGCAGCATCTCTCTGCAGTAACACCCTCAGCCTGAAGTCTGCTGGGCAGGAATCAGGAGGCACAGCTAATGCAACAGCTGGCTATCTAAATCTGTAACATCCAGAAGATTCTGGCATGTTTATGTTCTTCTTTGTTTTCAGAGAAGAACGCCACTTTTTCCTACTTGGACTCTCAGTGGTAGTCACACCACTGGAAGCAAGGTCCAGTCACACCCTTGGAAAGTAAGGGAAATTCCATTCACACATAATCTACGAGCAAAATGAGGGAGACAGGGCTTCTTGTTAACTCTTCAGTTTTGGAAGGTCATTAACTAATGAGGAAGGATATATAAAAATATGAACACTGAATAGAAAGTGATGGGAATGGAAAAGAAAGGTTGTCTACCTTTGGGGTCTTATACAGTGTTATCAATTAATGTTGCAATCATTAAAATTCAGGAAGCACTTTGCTAATGAGATTCTTTTGGACAGTGTCTATTGCTCTGCCATTTATCATAGCTGGAAAGACAGAAAAAGTATTTCTGCAAAGCCATTGAGTTTTTATGTTTCTATTGATATGCTCTCTTACCATTCATAGAATCATAGAATCATTAAGGTTGGAAGGGACCTTAAAGATCAAGTTCCAACCCCACTGCCATGAGCAGGAAACCCCACCACTAGACCAGGTTGCACAAAACCTTGTCCAACCTGGCCTTAAAAACCTTTGGGGGTGGGACACCAACAACCTTCCTGGGCAACACATTCCAGTTCCTCACCACCCTTATAGTGAAGAATTTCTTCTTAATATCTAACCTAAATCTCCCCTCTCTCAGTTTAGAATTGTTACCCCTTGTCCTATCACTATCTTCTCTGATATAGCTGCTTCTTTGAATACAACATGACTTCTTAAAAATGCAGGCTCCAATTTAAGTATTTGCTTAAAAGTCTGTGCTAAATTGCACAGTGCCTACATATATATCCTTCCAAGGACTTATGTGATGGCAGTTAAGAGTCGGGGGTCTGGTCCTACTTTTGACGACAAGGACTAGCAGCAGCTCATTCTAACCTTTGTCTGCGCTGCTGCCACAGCAAGCAAAAGGATTTACCAAACTGTTTTGGGAGGCACTTTTCCCTCCTTTTTACAAATGATGAATTTGTGGCTCCCGGGTTGCATGATCCAAAGATTTCATAGTTGAAGTTGATCTGCAGTAGAAGTTAGGCTGCCATGAAACCACAGCCTTGACTCCACACCTCTGGGATATGCCAGTCAGCATTGTTTGATCCATTAAAAAGCTGTGAAGGAACTGTGTTCCCCCATAATGTGTTAAATAGCACCAGACTTCAAGATGCTTCAAACTATAAAAAGGGTAATTCTGAGACAATGTAGCTCTCAGAGTGCCAAGGACAGGATATATCTCAAACCTAATGTTTTTTGCCATGTCTACTATGCCACTTCTCTCTTTTTTTTTTTCTTTTTTCTTTTTTTTTTTTTTTCTTCCTTTGAAATGCACAGCACTGGGGATATGAGGCTTAAAGGCTTGTCTTATTTGGGAAAAAAAGTGCCAATATTAAACTAACCCCCTGTGTAGACACTCTTATTTCAGTTTAGAAGTGCCTTTCATGGAATTAGCAAGTTGATTTCTTGCTGACATAAGTTTAATCAATACAAGGCACTCAGCCTGATACAAATTTATCTCCATGATGGGGTTGCACCAATTTCTCTACATGTCTTTGAAAAACCATTTTGTTAAATCAGTTGTTTCTTCAAAATGGCAAGTCCACACTCATTGAAGTTTTGCAGTTCAACATTGTGGCCAGATGAAAAATAAACTGCTTCAGTAAAATGTAAAGAACTCTTTGCCATCGTACAGTGCCACCTATTAGAGCTCTGAAAGCTGCAAATATCAATAAAATTAGAGCAGCTTTGTATCTGTGTTCTTAATCCTCATTTTCTAAATGCAGGAACTTTAATGTGGAGATATGACATGTGTTTCCAAGGTCAAAAAAAAAAAGCATGTGGTAAAGCTGGAGAGGAAATGTAGAGACATGCTTTCAGTGCTGCAGGCTGGGGGAAGAGTGGCTGGAAAGCAGCCCAGCAGAGAGGGACCTGGGACTGGTCCCTGACAACTGGTTAAACATGAGCCAGCAGTGTGCCCATGGCATCCTGGCTTGTACCAGGAATAGTGTGGCCAGGAGGAGTAGGGATGTGATTCTTCCCCTGCACTCAGCACTGGTGAAGCCTTGAGTACTGTGTGCAGTTCTGGGCCCCTCACTGCAAGAAGGATATTGAGGTGCTGGAGCAGGTCCAGAGGAGAGCAACAAGGCTGGTGAAGGGACTAGAGGGAAAGTCTTATGAGGAGAGGGTGAGGGAGCTGGGGTGGTTTACCCTAGGGAAAAGGAGACTCAGGGGGGACCTCATCACTCTCTACAACTACCTTAAGGGATGTTGTAGTCAGGTGGGTGTTGGGCTCTTCTTCCAGGC
Organism: Chaetura pelagica; assembly: GCF_000747805.2. NCBI lineage: Eukaryota > Metazoa > Chordata > Aves > Apodiformes > Apodidae > Chaetura > Chaetura pelagica. The sequence continues at coordinate 1,540,942 of NW_009953923.1, read as the reverse complement.
AACTAGTGACAGGACAAGAGGGCACACGTCCTGAAGCTGCACCAGGGGAGGTTTAAGTTGGATATTAGGAAGCACTTCCTCATGGAAAGGGTGATCAGACATTGGAATGGACTGCCCAGGGAAGTGGTGGAGTCACCATGGTCTAGCCAATGTGGTAGTGTTAGGTCATAGGTTGGACTTGATGATCTCAGAGGTCTTTTCCAGCCTCAGTAATTCTGTGGTTCTGTGAATATCTTTAATTCCAGCCTCTTTCATGGACCTTACATGTAAAAAGTGCTGATGCCTGTGCTTTCTGGTAATTGGCCCTTTAAAATCAGATTGCCAGACCTGGACAGATGTATGCCAGAATAAATAGTCTGTAATCTCTCATATGAGTTTTGTAAACACAAGACCTTTGAATGAAGATCTGCCTTTGTAATAGTATCACTACCTTAGTAAATACTTCTAGTGGTATGCTCCTTTAGCTATAAATATAGGTATTCTAATCTCAAATTCTGAGGCAAAAAAAAATATATTCTACCATTTGTTATGGCTACACCAAGTATATTTTTTCCAAGGATAAACATTTCAAATACTGTTTTGCGAGCAGAACTTTTTAGACAAGGGAGACGACCACAATGACAGTATTGATGCAGTACTATCATCCCTTTCTGGAAAAAAATGGTTGTGGTCCAAACAACCACTCTGTCTGCTCTATATTAAAGCAAGTTTATTAGGTTGAAGCCCTCTAAGTGATGACTCTGGTCAAAAACAAAACCATACATTAGCTCTGCTGGAAAAAAGATTACAGTGTCAGGTCTGATGAGCTTGCATTGATCTCAGATCAGGCTGAGGTTCAGATGGAGTGAGTAATGCTATGGTATGGCTGATTGAAAGGTAACGGCATGTATAATAAACTGCAGCTGGTGTTTTCACCATGGTGTGCTTGCTCACTCTGTTGTTGAGTGGTGCCACTAAAAGTTACTGAAATTTGAAACACAGTGAAAACATTTCTAAAGCCTGAAAAACACCTTCCATCATTTTACATACATCTCATCTTTATACCTTGAATTCTATTATCTGGAATTCAGTTACACCAATGATTTCTGAAATGTGTGGATACTTACAAAATGTTAAGCTACAAAGAACTTAGCTGTGCAGTACTAATGCTGTCTACAATTAAGGCAATTAAAAAGGGAAGCTTGAGGCAGAAGCACTTTAAAAATATTTGCAGACCTATCAAAAGTCTTTCTGTGCCCCTATTCTCAAAGTACCTGGGTGCCTCAGCACCTCAAAATCTCAAATGTTTTTGTTCTGAAAGATAAAAGTACTGCTCTGTCTTTGTTTTGGAGGGGAAAATCTTAGGCAGAAAGAGATTAAAATGACCTGTTCAAAGTCAGGTAGGAAGTCTGTGGTAGAAAAGGGAATTTAATCTAAAGCTGGCACACACATTTCTTTTTCCTGAGGCCTATTCTTCCTCCCTGGGAAGCTTTGGGCTGTGAGTCACAATTGTTTTAAGCCCCCTGAGGGAGATGGTCCCACAGTTCCCCTCCAGGCCCTTTCTCCCACCCCTGCTGTGTGAGCAGCACCTCAGGGCAGTGGGGAGGAGCAGAGCAGTGCTCTGCCCCAGCTGAAAGGTTACCAGCACAACCCACTACACTTCCAGTTTTTTCAGTTCCCTTCTCCAGCTCTTGGCATGGCTGCAGGGGTGCTACTATCAGCAGAGGAGAAAGGGAAGGCGTGAGCTGAATGATGGAAGAGGAGGGGGTCTCTCCTGTTGGCTACAGCCCCAGCTTTGGTAGGCATCAAGCAATCACAAAGCTGCAGCTTGGACTGCATCTTCACAAAGCAAATTTAATAATTAGTTTTTCTGACTTTAAATGAAAAAATCTAAACACAACTGGCTGAACTGCTGAGGTGCCAAATATGGGAAGAAATCCCTCTTATTTTATTCCTTCCAGTACTGCAAAGGGATGCATCAGGCTGAGGGACCTGGGAGTAAAAAAAGACCTTGAGTCACCTTGGCGCTGATTCAGTCCTCTGAAAAAAAGGGCAACAGGACTAGAGGCTACCTTTAATCACCTCTCCCCTGCCATGTATAGCAGGACTCTTTACAATGGATTTATTTAAACTCACAGTATTGCTATCACCTTAAACTCTGTTCTTTCATAATAGCATACAAGCTTCTTAATATATATTCTTCTATCTTAAAAGCAATCAGTATGAGAGATGAATGTTCTGACTAAGCATGTTTATATCATCTATTTATTTATTTGCTTTGTCACCGGTTTCCTCTCCCTACCTCCCTTATATGCTCTAATAAATGCTCTCCCTCAGCATGCTGTTGTCAATAGCAATTCAAGTACACATCAGGCCATGTAAGCAGCACACACATTATTAGTTAATAGGAAGGGAAACCCCAAGGACAGTGGTGCATGGCAGACTTGCCATCTCTGCCAGTCTGGGTTGGAGACCACTGTTTTTGAATGGGCCGTACTCCTCTGTTGCTGTGAGGGGGTAGCTGCCTGCTGCTGAGAAGCTCAGGACTAGGCATATGGAATTAATTTATAAGCCAGATAAGCTGTGATACATCTATTATGAGTGGATGTGCCAGTGCCACTACTCACGCTGTAGAGGAGGTCTCCTCATGAGAGCAGAAGGAGCCTTTGGTCAAGATTAAATGGTGCAAGAGGTGTCACAAACTGTCGCTTTTTTGGTGCCGATAGGAGGTAGAGAGTCCTGCTTCTCAAGAAGCCTAACCAATGAAGTTGAGACCATGCCATTGACAGACAGGTGTTTGTGATAGAGCACATCCTCCAGGAATAAATAAAAAAAGAGCTCAATTAAAGAAATTTTATGAGAGGCAGGTGGCCAGAGATAATGATCACCAACATGAAAAATCTGCTGTAGGCTAAAATTGTCATCCTCATGATTCAAATCTAAACTACATTTTTAAATATTTAGAGTGACTATTGGGCAAGAAACTTAGATATGGAATTGCTTAATTACAAGCAATGTTGAAAAAGAGGTTTTACCTTCGCTGATTACTGTCTTGGGTGACTTAATTTCTCTGTTGGGTGATTATTTATCTCAATCCAACCAGAGAAGATTTGGCTGGGATTTGAAGTGGATGTTTCCTGGATACATACTCTCTAGTAGGTACTCAAATATTTTCTCTCCTCTTGTATATATAAAACACTACTTTGGCTGCAGCTGACAGCACATGAAAATGAGCTTTCCTTCAGCATTTACTTCACCTTTAAAAAGAACATATCCCACTTTTATCCATTTTTCTTAAGCTAAACAGTCCAAGAGAAACAGATCAACTTTAAGAAACAAGAAGACAAACCATGGGGAGGGTTCTTCACTATGGAGTTTGTGATAAAAGCCTTTTGGCTGAGGTCATGGACATGACACGTAAGATCACCAAAATATTCTGTAGAAATACCTACCAGCCTAATCAACAAATTCTTCCTGCACATAGATAGTAATTATTTCACTACTCTTGTTTTTTCTTTAAGAAATCTCTTTCTCTTAAAGTAATAAAGAACCAAGGAACTTTTAATCTCATACTTACTCTAACAGATTTTGACCCCAGTAACATAATCTGCATTTATATTTTATCAAGATAAATTCCAGACATAATTATTTTTTGCAGACCCAAGTCTTGGCCTGTATTTCTCACAAGTGGATAATCACCCAATAAAAATAAATAAAAATGTCACCCTGCCAAATTCATGGCTGACATTGTTCATATCTGACATTGCTCAGGGTCCCCTTTCACATTCTCAGGAGGCAGCCACGTCTTTCTCACTGCTGCTCTCTGGCCCATTTTGTGCAGCCCATGCAGCATCTGCCTCTGAAGTTGTCATACAGAGCCTTCTCGTGTTGCTCTAAACTAAAGACAAAGAAATTGGGTGTGTATTTTAGGAGATTTCCATTTAGTAGCCAGACATCTATCCTATCTTATAACAAGAGAGTCTTTATAATACAGACTGGCAGTGCTGCTTGATTGCAGTTTATTTCCATGCCATGCTGGATGAGGTAGATAGATTAGGAGTTGAAGGTTAAAGCCTTTGAGGAGTAAAGAAGTGTCTCCTGCAGGTACTTGGTTTATAATTGCCCAGGATACATCTTCGTTATTGGAGTTTGTTGTCATTATAAAGTTCCCAAGAAAAACTATTTTTTGTCCTGGTATCTATCCACTGTCAGTGGATGCCCACAGCCATAGCCATGAGTATGCTCTCACTTCTGCACTCTGATCTGAACTGCTTTTGCTCCTGCCCTAGGTCACTGCTGGACTGGCAAAGAAAGCAGTAGGGCACAGGCAGCACCCCAGGTGATAAAATGTCCCGTTTCCATTCTGCTCTATATAAAATGTTAAAAGCTTTGATGTCCAAAGGCATATGCACTCCAGCAGAGAAAACTTCACATCTCATCCTCTCCCTAGCCAAGAGTAGATCTTTTCTGTTATCTCACAAGCTGCCTGACAACACAAAGCATATAACATTTGGACTTATCACCATATCAGATCATGAGCCAGCTTTCCTGAATGTTGTTATTAAGGCAATTCTTAAGTGAGATAAAAATTGGTAGTTTAATAATTCACTATAGAAGGATGCTTGGTATACCCGACATAAGGCTCAATGCAATTAATTTGACTAAACAATTCAGAAGAAATTATCATATTAATGTGAAAAGTATAATGGAGGAATTACCACATGAATGCTCTAATTGCCTACATTCTAAAACACATAAGGGTATTAGGGAGTTGGCAGACACCAGAATCCATCATTTCCACTATCGTGTGTTTTTGCAATAGAAAGTAGAATTAAGCAGGAACATTCTTTGCTATTTAATTAAAGGAATGTACAGTTTTACAGAGAATAGATAGTAAAAATAGATAGTAAAACAGAAAGCACAGCGCTGTTCACATGCTCATAACCAAGAAACTGCAACCATTTCCTCCAGGGAATATACTGTGGTACTTGATCTCCTTGGTACTGGGGCCACTCATCAAATTCATCCAGCAATGGATGTGCTCCTGCCTAGGGAATAGGCAGTGTTTGAACTAACCTGGGCAGAAGATTCCTGGTTCTGACCAGGCACAGCATTACCATGAGACTGACCTTGCTGGAGTTTCTCCCGTTTGGTTCAGAAAGCCTGGTGTTGGACGTGGCAGTTTGGAAGGGTAGTAAAAGAAATCAAGAGGAATTAGTAAAAATACAATGATATCTGAAAAGCTCTTGCAGTGGGAATCTGTCTGGAATTGGATGCCCAGGATTGCAGACTGAGGTGCTTTGTTTTTTGTGTGTGACCACAGCATGAGTATGGAGTCACAGCCTGTGGGATGCAGAAGTTTTTACAGTTTCATACTCCTTTGCACTTGTGACAAGCTAAGAATGAGCAATTGCCACAGATTAGCAGCTGCTATGCCCTAGTAACTGATCTGGGTGCACAGTTTCTCCATCCAAATTCAGTTAAGGTCAGATCCATTGGGAGAGAGTATTACAGGTGTTTTGCTAGCTGTGTACATCCAGCAACATGCTGATTAGCTTTTGGGAACACTGGTGGCAGAGAGAAGCAATGGTGGTAGCAAGCTCCAATCCAAACATCTGCTAAGCTATGGAGATCCACAAAGCAGAATTCATGGCCTGTGTTGGCCTGCAGGCTTCATACAACTGCCTGCTGCAATCAAGGATTTTAAGTCTGGCTGGATAAGAATTTATGTTATCCATGGAATGGTTTTCAAAAGTTGTATCCTTATGTCCCATGAAGATGGAAACTTGGTTTGGGAACCATCTTTGAAGAAATCAGACCTAAAAAAAGAAAAAAAAAAAAAAAAAAGAAGCAGCATAGAGATGGACATATTAGTCATGAATACAAACGTGATAAGCTGGGACTTGGTCCAATAATCCTGATCATGTATTTTTTTAATATTGACATCACCAACTTGAAAGCCTTTATAGTTATGCTGTTTAATCTATTGATTCTACTTCATCTTTGCAGAAGTAAAGCAAGAAAATCAGCAAAGCATTCAGAAGTGGGATAGCTGCAGGATCAGACAGTGTGATGGCCAAGCTGTTGCACGTTGCCAGTACCAACACCAGCAAAGCCGCTAAAACCCAGATACTCGGATGTACAGGAACACAAGGAGGCAGCAGGTAAGTAGCTAAAGGCAAAATCTCTACCAGCTTTAAGGAAAGGCATATCCTGCTGATAAAGGTAATTACAAAAGTTTAGCCTTAGTCACTGGTGGGAAAAATCACCCTGAACAGATTAAGGCCAGTTTCAGAATTCACAGTAGATACAAGCTGTATTGATCAAACAATCACTCTTGAGAACTGCTGGGAGTTAGGAATAAGGTGGGTTAAAGCTGTTTGAGGAAAAAAACTCACTTGGTTTGAGTGGATACAATATAGGTGTGGGTATCATGTGAAGTTTCAGATAAGTGTAATTATAAAAGGTGAGTGTTGAGACTTCTGTAGTGCAGTAAGAAATAGTAGAAAAATCAAGCTATTGAAATAGTCAGAGTTTGATTTAGGAGTAAGGAATTAAGCTCAGTTTTCATTCTGAAGCTGAATGTTGCTGTTAGATGTCTTGGGGGGCTTGAAAGAGCTACAGAAAGCTGTTCAGTAAATGTAAATGATATGGCACCATTGGCAAATATGTCTGATTTAAGAAAGTCTTATTTGCACCTTGGAAAGCTGCTTTGGTGGACTTGAACTTAAAACTAGTTCCAAGAAAGTGAAATGGCTGCATCTTGGAAAAGGATGAGTACATACTGTGCTGACATGCAACGTAAGGGAAGTTACAGAGAAGTCTCATCCCACATGTAGTTTTATCCACATCAGCATCAGTCAGCTCAGCATCAGTTCAGTAAAGATGAATTAAAACAGTCATGTTTCTTTAGTCACAAATGCTGCACAGTAGCTGATGTGGTTATGGATCAACAAAGATAATACATGTAATATTGTGTGTTTTTTTTCAAATGTATTATTACTTTGTGAATTGGAAGGACACTCTAGAACAGCCAGAGAAGAAAAGGATCATTTACCTATTTTGGATGATAATTAAAATGCCTAAGTCTTCTAAAGCCCTAAAATTAAGTTGGCTGGCTGTAGAAACAGTCAGAAATAACCATCACCATTCAAAACTTGTAGAAACCTTACAAATTCAGAAGTTTTGCCAAACTAAGAGGTCGATATAGATTCACTATCCTACATACTGAGTACACAGGCACACACAACACACAAATTTGCACAGTAACAAGAGAGAACATACACATCAAATGCACAGAAACTGCAGAAATATGATGCACTTGCCAAGACTCAGACACAAGTCTTCACAGGAGTCTGCTTGTAAGCCAATCCATAACTGAATAATTGAAATGACATCTTATAGGAATTAAATATATACAATAAAATGTGTGTGTATTCACCTTTTTAACAAGAGTATTGATACAAAGGTGCAATATTGAGATTGTCTAGGAAAGCACTGTCCTAGAAATATAAGAGCTTTGTGTTCAAAGGATTTAGAAAATAAACTCCCTTTCTGTGGAGCCATTGCCCCTTGGGATTTGGCATAAGAGAGAAAAGAGAATTTCTAAGAAATACCAGGTTTTCTTTGCTGGTGTATTTTTTACTTTGTTCTGAATGGAAACAACTTGAGCTCAAAAGGTAAATTTCATTGACTGTAGATTTTACTAAGTGTAAGTTTAGCAGAGAAAGCAAGAGAAAGCGAATGATACACTAAATGTGACTGCATTTTACAACCCCTTTCTTCTTCTTTTGATAAGCACTTAACAGAAGTCTATTCAGTGAAAGCTGCCAATTCTTATTTTTACTGTATGTGCAGATCGAGAATGTCAGAGGAAATGTGTATGGCAAATTAGGGTGAACTCTGTGGCCTGAATGTTAAATGAGAGGGCAAATTATGCAGGATTTGTCTACTATTTCATTGCTCTCATTTGTGATTTCTTTGGGCAGGGCACCTTTATAAGATTGTCCTGAAGAGATTATCATAATGAAATGTTTTGCATAATGGAAAACAAAGTCACCTCAGATCTTCTTTTGCATGACAAACCCTTGATTAGAAAAATAATAGGATGGAAATGGAATTTGTATTTACACAGGCAGGCATCAGAGCCAGGGAGAATGGAAGCTGACCTCAATACACTGGAGAACTGAAATAGGCAGATGCAAACCCTCTCTCTTTACAGTAAATGTAGCCTAGATATAGACTGGGAAACAAACGGGAGTAATTTAAAGGTCTTCCTCTGGTGAAAAGTTTCTTACTCATGAGAAAAGTATCTGTGATATACAAAAGACATCACACATTTTCAAATTATTCATAGCTTTTTTTATACTGGAAGAGCCACATTACACCACTGTGAAAAGAAGAATGTTTTAATATTGGAAAAAATGGTAAATGTATTACACATCTGATTCAACTTTGGCAGCTTAATAGTCTTTAGGTCCATTGATGTGCAGTTAGAAAACAGAGAATATCTGTGCTGGCCTGAATCAGCATAGCCAACCATTTACATAATTGGGAGCTGGATGATTATTTTCAGAATGGAATACAGACATGCTCTCTTACTCATCTGAATTCACACTCACATCTGAATATGCATGCAAAGGATTGTTGCTGATGTGCATGTGTTGTCAGACGCATGAACCGACTGGATTTATTTAATTGTTCGGTATTGACAAGAATGTTTATTTTGCAAACAGGAACAAAGAAATAAACTTTCTAAAGCGTACAATCATTTGGAAGACCATGTACCTTCAGGAAACCTGTAAAATCACAGGTATATTTTACTGACTGTTGCTTTCTTATTAATGTAAGTATGTAATATGCAATTGTGTGACTGGACTTAATGCATGTTCAACTTGGAAGAAAAAAAAACCGACATAATTTCATTGCTGTCAATGATCCTGAGAGCACAAAACAATGTTGTTCTCTGCCAAGATCATATTGCACACAAGTCTGACCTTGATTTTGGTTGATAAGGTTTCCAACTCAGCTGGTTTACAGGAGAAAAACCTAATACAACTACTTAAAATGCCTGGCTTAGAATATGCTATCAGTGATGGGAAGATAATGTGATAGTGGAAATTATACATGGTGGGAGAGTGAAAGTACTAATTACAAATGTGCTTATGCTTATTTCTGTGGTTGTCCTGAACTAAAGTGCATTGGCCAGCCTTGATACTTGATATAACCTGGGAAAAGAATTGGTCTATTGCTCTGAGCCACCCCATCTCAGTCTGATAAGGATAACATCTTAGCCTGTCTTTGGTTTTCTGATAGCCATTTCCTGTCTGCCTCCCTCACTGTGATTTGTTGAGATGATCTTAGTCTGATCCAAAGGCTCTGAACACCCAGAACTGCCGTCACAAGCAGCAAGGGGGGTGTATCCAGCATCTCTCAGGATCAAGCTTATCATTTTTTGCTGTAAATATCTGTGTGGCTAGAGTTACATGTGTCAGCTTTGAGATAATGTCATGATTTCATTGTGGACAAAGATCTTAAAAAAGCAAAGTATGGCTGATCTCTGCACAGTGTCTGTTCATGTTATTATCTTAACAGTAAACTCACAGCTGATTGCAGTTTGGCCCTTATCAGTTTTTCCTTCTAGCACTGGATAAAATAATTTCAGCTTGCTCAGGAACAGACACATCTCAAGTAAGACACAGCTCTACAGAGAGGTGACAGATAATACTGAACTTTATTTTAATATAAAAAATTACGCAAAAGTGGCCACAAAAATTAATATACATATCTGAACAATATCTAGTGAAATCCAGGATTTCAGCTTTTAAGTGCCTGAATAAGCAGATTTAATACCTGGGATTAGTGCAGCAAATTGCTCCACCTGGCTTCAAGTGAGCTGTGAATAGATTGGTTGATTAGAAGACTAAAAAGATAGCACAATTTAATGATTGTACATAACATGCCTAAAAGGATTCCCTACCTGAACAGCAGTATAGCTACTTTATTTGAGGAATACTTTGCAATATATTACAGAACTAATCTCCCCACTTCTTCCATAGCAAGAGCGTGCCAGCCAGCTAACCCCCTACTAGCAATCTGAACCTAGGAGCACAACCATCCATGTTCCCAAATGCTGCTTAATTCAACTTCTAAAGTGCTAGCAGTAAATCCTGCACTGAGATTGCAGACTTCTTGTATGTTATTTGTTTCCCCACTCAGCTTTCCATTAATTGATTACTGTCTCAAAGCTGCACTTAATCCATTGTGACAACAGTTTCATTTCTAAAAAAGAAAAAAAAAAAAAAAGGTGGCTGTAAAAATTGTTCTGAAGTAAGAATCTGAGTTCTGCTAGAGTCTGCTCGGTCCATGCTCAGAGGCATCTTTGAGCACATCCCCAGATTACTCCCATAAACCAAAACAAAGCCAAACTCTGTAATGACTCCACTTGCAAATGTAGCAGCCGTTTTTTCTATTCTCCCCACTTCCAGTAAGATGATCCTGGATGCCTTTTAGCCATCTCCAATTTTGGTGTCTCCTCGCTCTGACCCAGTGAGAAATACAAACAAATAAATCCCGTAAGAAAGGGCAGAAGTTATATGAGCTGTTACATGGTTATTGTTACTAGGGAAACCACTTCCTTAGTATTCATGTGTTCAGCAGATCTGTCTGGCTGTGTCTCCAAGTCCCAGGCAATGTCCTTAAATGAATGGTAACCAGGAAAATAAACTCAAACCAGCACAAAATACACTACAAGTGTCCATGACACTTAGAATCTCATTTTGGTAAATCAACTCTAAGCAGAAATATCTTTCCATAATATGCTTTTACAAGAAGTGTGTGTGTGTTTGGAAGGGGAGTCACTCTTAATGTGCTATACTCTGTTCCTATTTTCTTTAACATGAGTACAAGATCTGCAAAAGCAATCAGTACTGATATGCTAGAGTTAAAATCCTAAATGCAAACACAGTTTTGTCTGCTGATCCTAGCTCAAATTTCACAAGCAGTATCCTCATCGAAGTTAAGGATGGATAGAACTAGTACTTTGAAAACCAGATTGTGGTGGTGGGACTGATCTCTAACAACAGACACTGCATGCTCCTGCTCTATGGAACAGGCTTGTTTGTTTGTTTGTTTCTTTTTTTTTAAGATGCAGCTTGTTTCTGAGTTCAGTCACAAAGGCTGTGATTTAACAAAACAATTGGTAGAAGCATCTCAAGCAGCAGCAATGCCTCCTAATGTCCCCTGTACCCTTCCTTGCTTAAAAAAGCATCTGCTTTTCCAGATTCAATCACAGAAAACAGGGCTTGAAGGGCTCTCAAGAAATCAGCAGGTTGTAATATATCTAGTTTATACATAGGTGCTCACCAGTTCCTTAATCTCATCCTCAATAGGAATTCCACAGCTGATAAACTGATTTTGCCTCTTGTCCATCTTGCTGAAAATCCCAGCTGAGTGATAAAACCCGAAGAGGGTTACACACACTGTCCCTGAGCACTGCCAGCTCTGGGCTGTCAGTGCCACTGCTGGTCTTCTTGCAAAAACAGACCAGTGTTACTGCTCTCCCCACTAGACTCCAGGAACAGTGTAGGGTTGCTTATTCACCAGAGGTCCAGGGATGATACTTAAGAAACTTACCATTCCTCAGATTCTCAATAATCCCAAGCCCAGCCAGAACCAGCCATCTCAGCGGGCTTGCTCTTATTTTAGAGCAGAATGAGTCACAGTGGGGAGACACAGTGTACAACATAACTCAGTATTTCAAAGTTGCTGCTGGAGAAGGACTTTTCTGACCTGACTTTTCAGAAGGCAATGTACATGCAAGGGAGAGGCAGAGTTACAGGCAGTATCACAAGAAGGATAGTGGTGCGTGTGTTTTGAAAGAAACACAGTGGGGTAAAGCAGTGGAGAAAATATCTTCTCCTATTAACCCTGTAATAATGAAGCCCAGGTGATCAACAACTATTTGGGCCTTGCTGAAGCAGTGGGCTTGCTGAAACAGGGTAATGCAAAACTCAACCTACAAATTGAGATAAAAACTAAAACAGCAGCTAGGTAAAGAGGAAGATCCTTTTGACTCCACGAAAGTCATTATGACGGAGATACATGTGAGTATTTAAAAACACAGGGCTTGCTTCCATTTTTCCAATGTTATTTATATAGCTTGGGGCTTACTATAGTAAACATATTCTTGCTATATAATGGATAGAGTGAAACAGAGAACCAGGCCTGTGGGATACAGAAATATTCCTGCCATGAAGACCTGCAACACAGGATGACAGGCATATCAAGATACAGAATCAGAGTTCAAATACAGAAGACAGCTCATTTTTCTCCCACTATGTGTCTTTGCATGATTGCCAGCCTGATCCCCTGTCTACAATACAATATGGGTTTGTCCAATCTCCAGTATGACCATGTGCATGATTGCCAGCCTGATCCCCTGTCTACAGTATGACCATATAAACCAGACAATTAAAGACCACTTGGAAGAGACTTTGACAATTAGAAATATCCAGCACAAAACAACAGAAAGAATCTGCTCATTAAGTATATACAGTGATGGCACTAAATCAAGAGGCACATGTGTGCTACAGGCTGGAAAAGAAGGGAACTAGAGCTCATACACACAGACAGAAGCTGTTGGAGGAAGGCAACTGAAGAACACAGAGAAACCCTCACTGATGTCCCAAATTAAAGATTATCTATTAAATATGAAGAACAGTTGAAGGTTTCTTTCAAGAGCACAGCACTACATTGCATGGGAAGCAGCTTCTACCCTTCTGGATGTAACGGACAAGGAGAAGATAGCGTTCAAGCCAAGCAGCATCTTACCTCAGGACTTTGGCTCTGAGGAACAGGCATACTCTGGTCAGTTTGCTATAGCTCCTTCTAGCCATTTCACCCAGGTGACTATATCATGGGGCAGTAAAACAGCATTCACCATCCCCTGGCAGGCCTTTACCTCCAGCTTAGGATGTAGTTTAGCTGGACACTGTTGAGAGCGAGGAGACTACTTAGAGGACGTAGTGCTGTGGGGGCTTGCTTTATTCACACACAATTCCTCAGGCATTGGCTGCCAGGTGTGGGGTTGGAGGACTGGCAGATTTGATACTGGGCTGGAGGACTTTTGTCCTGAGATTAAAGCTGTTTTGATGAGGTAGGATACAGCCATGACACACACTAAGCCCTGGTGCTGCCAAGACCCACAGTATAGACACAGGCTTGGTCTCCCAAGAGCCCTGTGCAGTAGTAACTGAGTTCTTGAGGACATTCACAGGAGCTGAGCTGCTCCACTGCAGGTCTCCATGGGCCAGCATAAAGAAGCTGCCACTTTGCTTTCAGGGGAACCTGCAGCCAGAGAGGAACAGCTAACAACAGATGGTGACAAAAGGAGAGCCCATGTGTGGTGTTTCAGACAAAGAGGCAGCACCAGGAGTGAGGCAGAAAACCTGCTCATTTGTCAGATGAGGAGTGCAGACAGCAGAGCTGGAAACACCTCCTGTGGTTCCCTGAGGCTGTAGCTGTTGGAAGAGGGCAGGGGCCGAATCACTCGCCTCTCTTGTGCTTTGAGATGTGTGGTCTATAGCAAGTTGGAAAAGGAGACAGACCCCCCTCCAGCTGAGTTCACACTTTCAGCGGGAGCTTTAATAAGAAGCCGGTTGGCAGGAGAGAAGAGGAAGGGGAGCCACAGGGCAGCCCAGATTTACATGTAAAAATCATCCAGCACGACATGACATCTCAGTGGGGGTGGAGAGTGCCAGGGTGCAAGCAAATAGTGCAGTTTCATTGCTTCATGGCTCAAAATGTGCCCAAGGGCTGTACCCACAAGCCCTACATTTTGAAGATGAAGACCTGACTCTGGCCCAGTGCAGTGCACACCAGCTAAGTCAAATAATGGATATCGATAGTTGTGGGCTGCTGCTCAATCACAGGATGGCTTGCCTGTGACAGGCCATGAGGGAAGTCAGTGCTGATAATAGTGTTTTCAGCCAGGAGCTGCCTAGAAATCAAATCTGCCAAAAAGACATACAGACTCTCCAAGTGAAAACAAAGCAAAGTGGCTGCAGCTTTTAGCAATACTGCTGAGAGTTCAATCTGTACATTTTCCACAGACTATAGAGCAGGCGGAACATCTGCTAGGGTAGAATATATACAGGCAACAGTTGTTTAATGAAGATTTGGGAAGGAGAAAGCTGAAGACATATTTCTTGAGTGCCTCAGGTGTTTATCATGGAAACCAGTTTGCTGGAAAAGTCGATGGAACCACAAAACTAAGCATGTCTGCCTGTCCCTATGGAGGACACTGCAGCTCAACGACTGAGCAGTTATCTTAGATGCTTCCAAAGCAGGACACAAGGAGGGTGAAATAACAGCAGAGCTCAAACTAGAGATGAGTGCAGAGTGTGTAAGGAATCACTTAGTCACAGAAAAATGCAAACACTTGTAATGTCAAGTCAAATTTAGTCAATAGTTTTACCTGAAAAAAATGTGGAAGGGATTATTTTGGTGTGTTTGCAGTAGTTTTTTGCTTTGGCTTTTCAAACAAGACTTAAAAGCTGCCTTAGAAACAATTTCTGAGACAACAGAAAATGGGAAAAGAGCATCCTTATGCCGTAACAACTAATTTTGTGAGATTAGAGGCAAATATCCACTCCTTTTTCTAACTGATTTAAAGCTAGGTCTTAAAATCATAGGCCTCCTACCACTTTCATAGTGATAGTGATTCTGATGGGACATCTTCAGTTTTTCCCCTTTGAAGCTGCTTCCAAGCAGAGACTGAAAAATTCAGATGAATGTCCTAGACACCTGACCTTGCCATAGTCCTCACCTGTTTTCTTACCCAGTGAATGTTCATGAGTTATACGAGGCTGGACACTTCAGCATTCAAGAGAGACTCCTCTGTGTCCTCTATAGTTGCCACAATGAATTTTCTTCATCTCAAGTACCAATGCCTTCATGTGGTCAGGATCTCCACATCTCACAGAAAACAGGCAGCAGGGCTGAGCTGGTGGCAGAGCAGAAACATGAGGCTGTGCTCACCACCACAGCTTCTGCTGTTTTCCCTGTCCCACTCAACAGCATACAAATTGCCCAGCAGCTGTTGATCCAGCAGAGCTACTTTCTCAGGCAAAATCCATCGCAGTAGTTTTATTGGATCTGCCTGTGAGGCACAGTTTGGGCAGCCAGCCTTTCAGCCTGGCATTTAGGATATTCTTCTGAGATAAGAACCTAGAGATTAGTGAGCACTTGAAGTCTCCCACCTAAAGAGTGAAAGTTTGCACTACTGGATGCAAAAGGGGATCTCCCCTCCTCAGTTTTGTGAATATTGCTCCAGTCACCCTGCATGAATTTATTTTCACATTTCTTTCATGTTCTTTATTAATGTCCCAAATCAGTATGAAACACTTTATTCAACCTGAAAAAAAAAAAAAAAGCCTTCCCTATCTGCCATACAGTCTAAAAACTTCTGGTTTCATGTTATTTTTTTTTTATTATTATTATTTTTTTTTGCATTGCCAGCACAGCTTTCCTCCAAAGAGGACCAGTAATTCATGCAGCTCGAGTTAAAATCAAATAAGTATTACTTGTCTTTTTCTTAGAACATTATCCTGGTTGCTCAACTCTCTAGGTCAAAAACTGTTGCCCAGCATAAATGATCTTACTCTGTCCAGCAGTGGTGTGATTTCTCTATGCTCTTTAGAAAGTTATCAAAGAAACCCTCTCCACGTTAAGCACTGCACCTTTACTGCCTAAAAGCCAAATTCTGATCCCACTGAATTAAGTTCCCATTTCAGTAAGATCAGAATTGGCCAAACCAAAAGAATTTCATTGGTCTCAGACTCCCATGATGTCTAGTTGGGAGACAGAGGGTAACAGCATGTTAGGCCACACAGCATCTTTCCACCCAAAGGGAGAATTTGGGGAACCCATCAGATCACTGTGTGGCCACAGAAGGAGGGACCCTGCAGACCTGCCTGTTTTCTTCCTTAGACCAGATGAAATCAGTCTTCACCATTTGTCAGCAGGTAGAATAGCATCTAGCCCACTGATGCTTTAAACTTTCCCTGAAAGTCTGGAAGTGCTGAGATGCCATGTCTGCAAGATACCACATCCCAGATGACTGGAGCTGAGCTCAGATATGGGTGTCTTTGTAGGAGGATTTTCAAGGATGAACATCACACTGAGTCTGCCATTCCAAAGGTTTCTTGGTGGGAGCAGAATGTAATCCTGGACCATGTAAAAAAAACAATTTCTTTTTCAATTTAAAATACAGGAAGACATGCACAATCATCTCATTCCCCTGAGTGTTACCCACATAATCAAAGCCACTAGGGACTTTGTGGCATGGAGGAATATAGTGCTCTCTTCCTTTATGAATCAATCACAGAGGACTGAGCAAGCACCATTACCATGGGCAAATGGAGCAAACTGCTTTTAAAGAGAAAGGAAACAGATTACAGCCTCTCTGTAGCAAAATGAGGGTACCCAGACCTTCCCATTTTCACACTCATTGTTCGTCTTTATACTTAAGAGCAGTATTAGACTAAAAAACATCTAATTTCACTTTAGCTGATGTCATATGCCCCTTGGTGCAACTGAGCTATTGCCTCATTCTTTTGTTTGAGATGTTTGATTCATTTGCAAATAATGCCCCTTCAGGCAGGTAATTCAGACCACACTCAGGATGTGCAAAGTGGCACTCCAGTTCCCACAGACAAGTCAGTACATTTTAAATCACAGAGCCCCTAAACTTACTTTGTGTAAATTGCACTCACCAGAAGGGAGGGGGAGATCTGTTTACACGCATTTCCTGCATCAGTTTAGAATTCAAATATGTTTTTTAGAACAGTGGGAACGCTGATTAGAGACAAATGACAACAGAAAGCAAAGGTTTTGAGTCCATACAAAATTAATTGTGTATTTCCTCATTTTTGCCTCAATTCAGTGAGTCATGCTCTACTTCACTGTCTTTTCCATTAAAGCTTTCTTAGAGGAACAATTAACAGAAGAAGATATATTTTTATTAAATAATGTTCTTCTGCAGATGGCATTTTTTTCCATGTGTACTGAGGCTACAATAGATAGCATTAATTGCTGTAACAAAACCAGGTTTTAAGCATAACAGCAGTTGATTTTTCCAAGACTGCAGTTGGGACCTTTATGCTATTGGAAATTATGATTCCAGTCTTTCCAGTATGATGCAGATTCTGTCCTTAGAAGATCTTGAGTTGCTGTGCTATTGCAAATGATGAAATACTGGGCATAGGAAAGAGGTTGGCTTCCTCTTTGTGAAATGTGCTGCTCTGACAATCACATCAGAAATACATATTATCTGTATTCACAGTAGGAAAAAAATCCAAGCAACCCTGTTCACATAAAGGTAAAAAAAAGAGTACTGTGAAGCAATGGTACCAGTAACATCTGCAAATATAACAGGACAAAACCTAGATGTATCCACCGATAAACCATGTAGCCATTGCAACCTCTTTTGTAATTAACAAATGATAGGGCTATAAACTGTGACTTCCTGCTTGCATAAACCATCCACATTCACAGAATGGGATCTAGCCTCAAGCTCCAATTGATGTTTAAACTGAAGTGTCGTCTTAGCAAGTCATTACAGATAAAGCCCTAATGCAAAAAAAAAAAATGTTAGTTTAGGATTGCCAGGATTCCAATTGATTTCAAACTGGATTAAAACCAGACCTCTCCTGCATGAGTGGCAAGATGATCTATTAAGTAATTACTTTTCTTAGAAAGAAAACATCTTAGCTGTTGTCCCTATTGTCTCCTCAAGCCAGTGAAGCTTGTCTTCCTCTTTTGATAAGTTTCACTGCTAATGATGTTTGGTTATTCCTTCTTTCATAGGGAAATGCTTTCTAGAAATGCTTCATTCCAAACTAAAAGAAAAGCCAGTAACAGGTTTGTGGAGTTGAAATACTGTGCAAAAAAAGTGAAATATTGAAATACTTGGGGGTAGCAATTTGGCCAGGTTCATGACATGAGCTCCTGGTGTCTTGAAACCAGAGTATCGTGCCAATTCCTGGCATCTGCACTGCCCCACAGCTGCACACATTGGAGGATCCCAGCATTGGCTCCCAGCTCTATGGCCAAGAGGCAAGAATGCCTGAGGCATCCAGCCCCACAGTCATTCAGATGGAAACCGTTCACTGAGCTGAGAAACCTGAGCTTTTTGGCAACCCAGAGGTGAAGGAAATTAATTGAAAGGTAAATCTTTCTCTCCTGATAAATCTGTTGTTTTCAAAGCTGCTGAATAGCCTTGCATCAGAAAAACTTCCAAAAGCTCTAATTAAATGGTCCCAAATTAAGTTAAGAAAAGCAATTTAATTGAAAGAAGGTGTGGGAAGGTCTGGAAGATTTGGGAAAGTGTTGAGGGACACCTAAAAAAAAAAAAAGTGTGTGTGCTGCTGCAACACTGATTTCTCTGTTGGGACAATGTAGTACTGGGAAGCATGTAAGAAAAAACACCAGTGTGGATTTCTTCATTTTTCCCCTGCATTGCATCCTGGAGCTAGGAGTGTTGCAGGCTGATCCTTCATCTGTTAATCACTTACTTAGGTGACTACTACCAGAGAACAAAGGAGATCGTGTGTGGGGAAGATAAAATAGGTAGCGACTGAGTACCACATGACAAGAGAGATTAAACAGCAACTTTTCTTTCTCTCTTTGTAGTAAATGTCCAAGTTAAAAAAATTTTAAAAATCCACCTAGGGCCATCTCTCTAACTTGGGCTCAAATGAGACCTTTAGAAGAACTTGGTTGCAATTTTTATATATATTTTTTTTTTGTTCTCTATATGAAGAAATTAATAAAACATCAGGATCTGGGGCAAGTGTGAGTTTGATACTGTATTTTACAGATGGTATGAAGTCCAATTCCATCTTCAGGTATTCATTCAACAGCAGAAACCCCCGTTACTGCACCGGCTGCTGCACAGATGTGCCCAAGGGCAAACCTGGGACCTAAGACAATACAGTACACAGCAATGCTAGTGTTGTACATCAGCTGCCGGGGTGCAGGCAAGTGCCTTCAAATGTGTGGAAACCCTGGCAGGTAAGAGTATTGGGAAGGATGTGGGAAAGGGAAGGGGCTGGGGAGTCCCTGCAGGATCAGCAGGGAGGATGGGTTGTGCTGGCAGGTCAGGATGCCACAGACGTGCTGCGGGGAGCCAGGGCCTGGGCTGCCCAGCCACCACCAACAGCCCCTGTGCTGCCATCCCCAGTCTGGGTGAGGGAAAGGGGACCCCATTCACAGCAGCGTTTTGGAAAACATTACAAAAATGTCAGTGGGAAGCTCGACCTTTCCTAAATCCCTGGGTGCCCCTGGCAGCACCTGTCCCACAGGGATCCTGCCTGCTGTGCCTGGGGTGGGAGCAGTGCTGAGCCCGGCAGAGCTCTTGTCTTCTGTGGGACAGCCCTGGAATGGCGCTTTGGTTTAAGGTCCCTTCTTTCCCTCCCTTCATGCACCGTGCGAACCACCATGGCCCCTCCTGCAGCAGTGAAGCTGCTGGGAAATGTGTGTTTGTGCAAATGGGGCAT
>NW_009953923.1:1491812-1521153 GCF_000747805.2 Chaetura pelagica | reverse complement strand
TTCAGCAGGGCCAGCGAATGTGCATGTGCTCTTTGTTCGTTCCTGGCACATTCTTCTACCACAGAGGTCCCTGCAGTCAGAATATGTTGCTGCAAAGTGAGCTCAGCAGCCTGAGTCGCAGGTGTGGGAACTCACTGGGCTCAGTGCTTGGAAGGGTACTGTGGGTTTATTGCCATAAAGTCACCATATACCTGGCGCAGTCCTGTCAGGAGGAGGGGATGAGAGAACACTGCTTTTTACCCATTTATGCCACTGACACAGCACTGAGAAGGAGCAGCCTAGAGTCTTGATGGCAGAGGGCAAAACTGCTTTAGCTCCAGCGTATCATCAAGCCTCCAGGAAGAGACCAGTGTCATTTTGCCAGTCCCAGTTCCTTTCTTTCCCTGGTTAGGGTCAAGTCTCCTCCAGCCCATCTGGCACTGCTGCCAAACTGGGGTTTGTCACCTGCCTCCTCTACCAAAAAAACAGGAGTTGTTTACTTTGGCAGCTCTGGCATAGGAAACCCTGCTGGCTAATTTTTCAGAAACACACTGGAGTGTTCAAAGCTCCATGTTATTACAGCGATGAGTGTATAGCACACTTCCTCGTATTTAGGGACTTGTAATGCTCATCCAAAACCCTCTGAGGCTCTTCTCTTTCCTTTGATCAATTGGTTGTCCTAAATCTAAATTACCGTTGCTTGGGGAAGGGGTTTGGAAGATATATCCAAATGTCCCTTTCTCTTGTGGGGGTTATAAAAGAAGGGCCTGACTAGCGGTAGAGTGAACACTCAGGAGATTGCCAATAGAAGGGAATTTGCCTGTAACCACTTCCAGGTTCATGGCCTTGTCCCCAGACCACACGCGTGTCTCTGTCTTGTGCCCTCTTTCCTGCTTCCTCCACCTCCAGTCCTGCTGCACCAAGAGGTGTTGTGTTTGAGCACAGCTCAGAGGAGTGGCTGGAGCTACAGAGCAGCAAAACCTTGCTCTGCCAAACACAGGTCACTCGCTGCTGTCTCTGGGCTGACCAAGAGTGGGGGACTGACCACTAATGACAGCTGCTCCCAAATTTGCAGGTTCCTGCTGTTCCAGATTAGTCACTCCACATGCAGGAGTGCAAGCTAAACAACCAGCAGAAAAAACAGGCATGTTGCTGAGATACAAGCAGGCATTTTGGGAAAGGACCTAGTGGATGTGGGAGACCAGAAGTGCAGCTCTTTGTGATTCACATCCCCACTAAAAAGGCAACTGGGTTCCAAAATACCTTACGCTGAGCCGCTTTCTGAGTGCTCAGCAGATAGGCAAACACTTGCAGCAGCCAGCAATGTACATAAAAAGGGCATGTTAGGGCCATAGTGGTTTGCATTTATTACATGTAATGGGCCAGAACAGCATGCTGGCAGAGAAGTATCTATAAAACGTTAAGCACCTAGATGAAAGGGGCTATTTTTGTAGAGCTGTAGGTCCCAAGCAGAAAAACACTTCTGTTTTGCTGTCTGTATTGTGTGTTGTTAAAAAAATTGGGATATAGGAGAACACCTGAGATGATCTCTGAAGAATTTGACAGTTACGTCTCCTGCCCAGTCAAGTGGCAGTTCACGTTTACAGTATTTACCAGTGAAGCTGACATGATGGTACATGCAATTTCTCCTGCTCCACATGGAAATTACGCCAGGCATTTGGTCAACAAACAACTCTTTGCAGTCCTATTAGACCAGAACACTTTGACATGTAATCTATTGGTATCTTTCTATCTGTCTATACAGTGAAACATTGTTTGTTTTGAACACAGAAGTTACAGCTCTTAGTGACAAACTATATGAAACAAGTATCTTGACTGCCGAGTCTTTACCAAATATGAGTGAAATAATCTGTTGGATGCTTGTGTCCATGCAAAGCTTTGAAAACAGAGAGCTGTGCCTTGGTTATTGGGGTGAATTGTATTTTTTTCCTTCTGCAAAATACAGATCTTTACATCTATACTGTATATCCCAGGGCTGTGTGTAGAGTTCATTTTGTTAATGTATTAATATCTCTGAGCTCCTCAGGTGAAAGCTGGGGGCAAACTATTATAATTATCTGGATTTTAAAATGAACACCTAAACTTTTGAAACCTATGCTGTAGTCCTAATTCCAGTTGAAAGGTGGGGGTTGAAATGTTTCTATGTCAGAAATCTCTTTAGGCTTCAAGACTTTACTAGGGCATATAGCACTTCAGTTTTGTTGTATAGCCCTTAAAGCTGTTGTGTCTTTCATGTGAATCACTGTAAAGTTACTTCTAAAATGTTTTATTTTAGTTTAGCAGTTCTTTCAAGGTAGCACAGCCCCAACAATCACTACTGGGCCCTTTGGGAAACAGGAGAAAAGAAAAAGAGAATATTTTTGGTATCACTTTCTTTCACCCAATGCCGTGTCAGCCAGCACAGGCAATAACAAAGGGGATGCAGGGCTGCTCTCAGCTATTCTTGTGCCTGGCTCGCTCTCAGCATGACTCAGTGCAGACAATGTGTAACACCACTCGCAAGGGGAATGAACAGTAAATACTTGGCCCTGCATTTTTTTTTTTTTTTTAAATATCTTCAAGTTTGTGGTTGTTTGGTTTTTTTTTCCTGATTTGTATCCCTTTATCCTCACTCATGTGCTACATAAGCTTCTCAAACCTCATGTCCATAACACCACCCCCCACTGGTAGCAGCAAGCCCTTCTGCTGCTGTAGGCTTCGCTCTGCAGAGGTTTACAAGGGGAGGCATTATTTAGAAACTGCATGTGTTAACCTAGTGGCTCACGGTTGCTTCAACACCTTCCCTCTGGTTTTTCTTTTCTCGGGGGAGGGGTGGCTGCTGTTGTAGCTAAGTGCATCTTCTGCTTTGCAGTAGCAGCCAGGCTGGTTTAGGAAGAAAACCTTGGGGCTAAACAGGCTAGGAGTGCAGCCAAGGGGGTCAGGAGACGGCTTTAAGGATTAGACTACATAATTAAAAGCTCACTCTGAATATGCTTCCTGGTACCCAGTGTTCAAACATACAAACCTTCTTAGGTAATAATTCTCCTCATTTGTATCTGAGAGATTTGTAGGTTAAAGTTGCTACACAGGTAGTGAGTCAGGAATACCAAACAAATCAGATACTCAGCTGAAAGCACAAATTATTTATCTAGACTATGAAAAGACCTTCCTAAACTTGCCCTAGCCAGTGAGAACGGGGGGTAGAACAGAAATAGATGAGCATGCATATTTCCTTGGTTTTGTGCAATGCCCTCTGGGTGCAGCTGATGTCATTTTGTGGCAACTTTCTAGATTTAAAAGATTCATCTCCTGCAGAGTTTTGCCATCAGAACTGGGCCAGAACAGGATTGCACCAGATAAAACCTGGGACACTGAAGACCCACAGTCAAGCCTGTATTGTGCAAGCTCAAAGGAAGACCATTTTATCTGCAATAACTCCTAATCAGCCAGAGCCAAGACCAGAATTTGCACCCTCCGTTACCTGTATTCTAGGCTACTGGCTTCCCCATCAGTCCACAGCACAAGAACTTTCTCTGCAACCATCCAGCATCCTAGACCAAAATGATGTTAAAACCAACAGGTTCCTGTAGACTCTTGAATTTGCTAAAACCACATATTCTGACATTTCAGTCAATATTCTAACCAAGACTGTGCAAGATGCATTGATTTAACTTTCATTGTCTAAAAATAGGCCCTAGCAAGATGCTGGTACCGAAAAAGCTATAAAAAATTGTAAGGAGGAGAAAATACTGAAGGCATATATTGATTATATGCAGTGTAGGTGAGCACTTGTCTATCTAATGCTATAAAGCACAAAGAAATAAACAGGTTAAGAATCCAAGCAGCATGTACTCACTTGAGATAAATATCCACGGTGTAAATCATACTGCCATACCAAAGCTGTGAAAAATGCACATCGTATGTTTCGCCTGATTTTCCACTAGAATTATCAGGTTTTTATTTCAAGAGAAGTTGCAGTAAGCTCGAGTTTATTCTCCATTCCATGATATATTTAAATCAGAACTGTTTGGGGTCTTTTGTTTTCCTTTGTTTTGTCAGAAAACTGGACCTTCTACTACTTAAAGTAAATCCCAGTGTACTGTAAATAGCTCCCTTGACACTCATATAACAAAATGGGGATACCAAATAATTGACTTACTAACTAGTACAACCATATATGCAAGGAACCGTGCCCTGTGTACCCAGCACTGCCTCATAGCTTTGATTAAGCTCAAGTGTTTGACTGAATCAGTGCCTAATCTTTTTGACTAATTACTGTCTAATGCCAACCTGCTTCTCAGTACTTTTCATTCCTTAAAAATTTGTTGTTTACAATCATTTCCTCATTCATTTTTTGGAAAGCAAAGAGTAAAAGAAAGGCTTTATTCCCTGGGTTAGGTCTAGAACACATATTCGAAGAAGAAATTCTGCTACACTTTATTCAATATGATGTTACAAGAAAACAACAGTTACAGCTGACAAACCATTACATCTTTCATAATACAGACAAATTACAAGGTGTAACAAATAATGCGACATTTATTTTACTGTACTGCTTACTATGCTGTTCTTCTGAAGTATATATATATTTAATTACATTAACATTGTTCTCATGTACCAGTCCTCCCCCTTTTATTTGTTAAAAAAAGAACACCTCTTAGTGCACCATACAAAAATCCACACAGAAGCTGGCAAGCAGGGATTTTGTATGCAGCACCATTGAAATGCATCTTGGGGAATGGGAATTATTAGTGCATCCTTTACTTTTAGATTTTTTGCTTATGTGAAAAAATGCAAGGCAGTAACATACAGTCACTCCACCTAAATGCTGGTAGGGGAGAGTATATTGTTATGCTCAGTAATGCAATGTTATTCTGTTTATATAGGGTGTCTGCATTTTGCTCCCCAGTCTGTACAGCCTAAATGTTTTCTATAACAAAGATTACAAACCAAATAATATTCACAGATGAATATTTTGCATATGAGCATACCAGAGCATTAAATACACATTCAGTTGTGTCCACTGACACAGAGCACACAGGGCTGTACATCACCCACCAGCCCACAGGGACTTTATCATCCTACCTTCCTTCTCCAGGAGTCTGAAGTGCAGAACCCCCACGCACCAACAAGAAAGTGAAAACACCAGTGCCTCTATCTACTGCAGATGGAATTTGCAGTGTTGCATGTACTGACAACTGATCCTAAACCATGGTTCTGATTAAAAACAATAGTGAGAATTAAAAGGACCCAACCGATCTGGGATACCATACAGTCATGTAATGTTGGCAGTGCCCCGACTGGTGCGATGCCAGCTGGGTGTGGATTAGAGCTGATCTGAACCCAGCAGGAGAGAGGACTAAGCCATCTCCAGCTGGTTGACTACATTGTAAAGTCAGGTTCTGTGAACTTGAACTTGTAAAGAATCTCTGTATCGTGCAGACCATCTCTATCACCATCTTCCCTTCCTTGTTCTCTTAATATTCAATCTCAAACAGAGCTAGAACATGCCCTCCCACTTTTATCTGCCTACTACACCTGCTGCCCTGTGGCTGCTCTCCCCTCTCGAAGCAAAGCCACATCCTTTCACTATCATCAGGAAGGATCTACTGGGCCTCAGCCAAAATGGAAGTTATGTTGCTGCCCCCTGTCAACTCCAAGCAAGACCCACAGTTTCTCAAGGACTGTGATCCAGAGACTACTGGTCACTTATGCCCATTTTTTACTATTGATGGCATGAGACACCACATTCCTGGTACCTGCAGCACTTCTGGAAGGCCAGGCTACTTCTTGTCCCTTTGAAGATTCTGCGGGGAACCAATTTGGGAAGGATGAGACAAAAAGATGGTAACACTACTGATCTTGGCTGAAAATGTCTCAGGAGCATTAATGGGATTTAAACAGTCCATTCAGCAACACTGAGAAGAGGAAAACCCCACTTCTGCAAGATGCTGGAGAGGTGGGCTGGCTGCCAGGGGGTCCTAACCGATGGCTGTCAATCAGGCTAACCATGCAGGTAAGGGCTATGCTGGAAGGGAGAGAGGGAAATAAGTCTGTACCATCAGTTCCCTGGACATAGGATCTTCTACTTTCTCAAAAATACTTGATGTTTCCCAGCAGATTTGATGTTCCAGAGGAATAATCTGCAGTGCTCATGCAAACAGCACCAGCTTGCTCAGCCCAGGTCCCCTCTGTGCCAGGAGAGCATCCTCAGTGCCCAGAGCCTCCATGGGAGAGCTGCAACCCAAGTCACTGCAGACAGTCAGGGTGTCTGGGAAGTAGATGCATAAGAAAGAGGTCCTGGTCACTCCCCTTAATTGATTGGTACCTGAGATAACCTCACTACTGCTGAAAATCAAGTTACTATTTAGGAACCTAGGTATTTATGCACTTCCCTTCAGGCAACTGAGTTTGAAGATTTCTGAACCAACTTTATTTCAGCGGTTGCTTATAAGTGGGAATGGGGCAGAGAAGATAATCTCATGTGCATGCATGTGTATGCACACCCCCCTCAGCCCCCCAGATATACACCTTCAGCAAACACTGCACATGAGTCACTATGGATAGTAATGTGCTAGGCTTGTGGGAGCAGCTGGGGATTTACTCTGTATTAAACCTTCAGAGGTTTAGTTGAGCAGCATAATTGCTTGCCTCCTAATTTAAGCTGCCAAGTAGATGTGTCTATGAAACTACCCTTATATTCCTAATTGAAATCTTTGTTACATTTTCAAAAATTCTTCAGATTTTTGCAGCAAGTTTTTTTTTTTTCTAAAAATAGCTAATTTTAATCATCAAACTGCACACCATTTAAGTAGCAAAGATAATGTATAAAAGACTTTTCTCTTACAAAAAAAGAAACATGAAACCCAAACAAACCACGTCTAAGGCAGTTTCAGTGTGTGATAAATTCAGAAGTTCAGTGGTCACTTTTTTCCCCTCATAAACACCAGGGAAAAACTATAAGTTCTAAATAGAATTGTGACTGAAAGTGAATTTCAGATGGCTTTTAAAAGATCCAGAAACAGAGATGTCATTGGGGGAAATTATCTTTTAATGGCTGTGCAAATATTGAGAATATTTCCATGGTTCAGCTCTTTGAAAGTGTAGACTCCTATCATAGAGCATTAAGAGGCCTTTCGTAGCTACTTGTGCATTCAAGGATTTGCCTTATTGGGTGTTTTTTTCTTATTAAACACTGCTGGAGTAAGATGGCAGTAGCACAAATCCTTTTCCTCTCCTTCCAAACACTGAAAGCTAACCGAAGTGTTACCACACTTCTTAAAAATGTAATTCAATGCATTCAGCAAGCAAAGGATGTCAAATTTATATGTAGAATAATATTGCCTAGTAAGCATTTCTGTCTGAGCAGGACTATAACTCAGCAGTGGTTTTTGCACCATGCCCTCCCCTCTCTGAATGCAAAGCATTGTATATGGTCAGGGCAGTTTTATCACACCCCCGAACACAATGTTCTCCCCAACCAAAATGTAGCAAAGCTTGCATTTGAATGATTCATTCAGAAAATCTATCTAAAGACACAGTATCGCCTTCCAGTCAGCTCAGAGTACCTTTGGAAAGTAACTCGAAAGGTGCTTTGGTATGGAACAGCAGTTTGGGATAAGGAAAATTCTCCACTTCGCTTTGTACATGGCGAAGTAACACAGCTAGACTGAATGGCTCGTTTAACAAAAGCTCTTCTGTACCTTACTATCTGCCTTGAATTAAACAGAACTGTGTCATCTTTGTTTCCAAGAACAGGTAAATAGTATAAGGAAAAACACAGAGACGTTAGCCAAGACCCATAAAAGAAAGAGATATTCTTAAGGGGAACAAAAACGTAAAGAATTCATTGTAAATCTGTCAGCTGCATACATCTCATCATTTTTGCTCTTTCTCACAGGCCTATTTTGAAAACTGGCATGCTACATAGCCTAAGCAGAGTAACCAAATTCAGAGTACTGAAGTAAACATGCAATTATTGCCATGTTCTTAAAATGGATATGAATGGTCTGAGGAGAAAATGAAAAAAGGAATAACCCAACAGCACTTCAGGAATAGTGGCAAAGTGCTGTAATTGTCAGCTGATCAGACAAGTTGGGCTTGCTCTGGCAGGAATAGTCTTCCCATTGGTTGCAAAATATGCAAAACTCTCAAAGAAAACACACAGTCCTTTATGCCTCCATTGGCTTTTTTTTGTACAGTTGTTACTGAAGAAGTGTGAACACCAAGTGTGTTTTCTTAATGTATTTAAGACATTGCTGGTGAAAGCATAAAAATCCTTACAAAGATGCAGCGCTGCAGTGGAAAATCAAACAAAATCAAACACAAAAGACTGAAAGAGTACATGCCATGTATGAGTACGCAAAAGCTTAATCTTCACATAGTTCTCTGAAATCACAAGGTATCCAAATGCGTGCAAGGTTTTAAATAAATTGCAGGGAAAAAACAGGGTCTTGCCAGCTTCGATTTTCTTTTGCATGAAATCCACCGTAAAGAAAGAAAGGAAACTGGCCGTGGTTCCTTCCTGGTGTCGGCCTCCTCATAAGGTTTTTGTTTCCCTCCTCCAAACTGGTAAATTTAATCCTGTAAGGAAACAATATAGATTATAATAAGCCTTATGAATTGCATGTTTTAATGATTTATTACTTGGTAAAAAACAGGTTAGTCCAAAGCTGGTTGTGAAAACATCAGCTCAGAGCAAAGAACAAGTCTTCCAGAGTGCCTTCAGAGCTGGTACCTAAAAAAACCCCAGTGTTTTCAGGGTGGTAGCATAAGTGAGATATATTAATCTATATTCATGTATCTCTGCCCCAAGTGCTAATCTTCAGAGGTGCCATCAGCACTCACATTTTCCATGGAAATTGTAGGCATCCATAAATAGACAGCTGATTCTTCTAAAGGTGGTCACACCCTGTCAATGCAAAGGAAGGTTGCTCAATGCTGGCACAGCTTCAGGAGTTTACATGCTCTTTTTGCCTCCTTTCTCATCGTGTCCCTAGTGATCACATCCACAGCAGCGCTTGCAACAAGTTTATGAAAAGATCTCCTCAGGTTTGCTTCCCAAGAGTTATTTGAAGAACCCCAGGGCATGTCATGAACACTCCTGCAAACACAGGCAGCTCATGGAGCTCCTGGCTACATTGCGTTTACAGATACTCACCTTTATTTCTGTGGTCTTCCATTAATAGGCTGATAACTAAATCTTCTCCTTTCATATACAGAGAGTAAACATTGTATCACATGGCTAATGGTTTCTATAGGCATAAGCAGTGACTGGACTTGCAAGAAGGCACCATGATGTTTTTGAGACTGACACAAAACAGGAGGCAGGCTGAGAATGTGGGAAGCATTACCTTAAAACAAAGCATTCAACAACTGCAGGAAAAGCCAGGTGAAGGCTAAATAAACGCTAGACGGACTGGAGCCATAGGAAGGATTTTATAATTAACATATTTAACTTAATAAATGTCCAAGTAGAATTCCATGCCAAGTAATAAAGTGACACTTTCTGAGAAATTCTGTAGTTTTCTGAAGTTAAAAATGTATTTGTTTTACAATGTTTTTCCAGACCAAGGATTGTAACTACAGACCTGCTACATTTTAAAAATGTAGTTCCAGGAAGACAGTCAGATGTGGAGAAATTCTACACTTAAGAAAAAGAATGCTGAAATGTTCACTGAACCTGGAACTGGTTTATATTAGCATGTCCTAAAACTATTTAAATCAAACTGAATGCATGTGCCAGTGAATCTAGTCTAGCCCTCATTTGAACAGCAGGAGAAAAACAAGGCATCAGTCTTGAACTGCAGCTTCAAACATAAAATTTTAGTTGTGGCTTTCCTCAAAACTATCTAATCTCTACACAACATCCAACTTTTGTGATTTCCAGGGTTTGTGTTGCAATTCTTGAGAGCTCTTCTTCTGCCCTTTAAGCATCAGAATATCTGAATTGGATTAACAAAAGCCTGTTCTTGATGATGCGTAGCAGCATCTTGAGCCCTCTTGGAGCTTGGTCTACTACCTCTTGAGTCCAGCTTGGGATGTTTCCTAAATGCCTCTCGGAGTTCATGTGGAATTTCTATTCCACATGAAAGTCCCACTTTCCCCTGGATCTAGAAGTTTGGCTGAAGTGCCAATATATCTTTTTTTTCAAGGACTACATTAGAGTTGACGCATTTAGTTTACCCTTCGTAAGCCTAAAAAGAAAAGCACTGTTTGGAACATGCAGAGATTCACAACTGCTTAGTGGTGAAACACTGTTGACAATATCTCCCACATTCTCCTTCCTTCGAAAACACTTTTACAGATAGCCTCTTTGGAGCCCCTCCTTATAAAGAAGCAACTAGATTCCCAAAGCTCCTTCCAGTGTTGAGCTTGCATTTCCCACCACCCACAGTACACCTGTGGAAGGCTGGCTTGCAGTTTAGAAGCCACATCTGCCCAGGTCCAAAATAGCTGCCCTGGTTTCAGACTAAGCCCAAAGTACTGGAGTTCCAGAGACTGGCATATACAGCAGGGACATCTAGGACAAGTAACAATATGATCTCGACAGAAAAACCTCCACCCAGAGGAGGAGTTACCAAATCACTCAGGTTTGAGAATAACTGCCATTATATTAATTACACAGAACTTTTCCTTTCCATCAGTGGACCTCAGGACAATTTCTACAGGAGGTGAGCATCACAGTACTCCCAGGGTTGTGCTACAATTTACCAGTGACAATACTACATTTTCTGGCTACAAGTTTGGCTCTGCAGGCAAAGCTGATGACATATTCTCCAGAGCAGGGCCTGAGCCTGTGAAATGGGGAAGTGCAGCACTTCCAGAATCAAGCCCCAGACATGTAAAGCTTCCTCAGAAATGAACAAACTGACAGCTGCTACCATTTAACACAGGGGGAAAAAATCCCTTTGCATAGTGGCAGCCACTGCCAAAACCAAAGCAGACCAAGGGCAGAACACAGAAGACTAAGAAAGGGTGCCAGTGGTTACATAAATGTGTGTGGAAGATTGCAAAGTTTTTTACTGAGCCCCAGTTGTTTTCCTGTTCTGGGTCAGTATAAGACAGCTGACAGTTTTATGATCACAACTCCACTGGCTTCAGTCCTGCTATGCCAGTGCTGCAACTAGGCTAACTGGTTTTCTGAAGAACCTATGGAATGGTACCGTGGCAATGCCACCTCCCACCTCCTGCATAGTGTCAAGATTTAGACTGGATCAAAAAGTAAACTTCTCAGAAAAGGAGGTGATTTGATGCCACATTTCCCCAGCGGTTCTGGCTGGGAAAAGCTAGAAGACATAGTGCAACTGGAACCAGGGAATGGCTGGTGATTGTGGTCTCTCTGAAGCGTTATTGAAACTCCTGCCTGGTCAGGAAGCTAGTGTGTGTGACAGCCCTCTGCTGCTTGGATCAGCACCCTAATGGCCAGGTTGTTCTGAGGCTGAACCCTCAGTTTTGGCTGCTCAGAATTCTGCTGTGTATAAAATCCTTACATAATTTTTGACAGCTGGAACCTGCTTTAAGGTCCATTCCAACCCAAACCATTCTATCATTCTATGACAAGTCTGGTGTTTAGGAATAGGTACACAGGAATATGTAACATTTGCATTTGAATCTCTATTTCACTAAATGTTTATTATCAGTTCCAAGTGAGTCAAGAGATGAAATAATGTCTGTTGGCCCTGGAATGATCTCATCAAGTGCCAGTCTTCTCCCAGGCAACAGGGAATAGGCGTCTACCTCTCCTGAGGCAGAGGAAGAGACTAAACAAGGATATGCCACTTCGCAGAGGAGCTCAGTCATCGCTGGGCTGTGCAACAGGAGACCTCCTTCTCTTCACTTTGGTTTTGGTTAAGATAAAATTCATTGTGTCAGATCAAATAAACACCTCCTCTAAACTGGAGGAAGAGAAGGGTGTCTCTTTGGCCACAGCAGAAAATCCACAATAAAACCAACATGAAATTTTAGATTTATGTGAACTCGTCTTTTTATTAAAAAGACATTGTTTCTTCAGCACATTCAGTTCCCAGATGGCTTGGTATTCCACGTTTGCATTTTTTAAGATACATTTTAGAAATACTCTTGCTTAGAATTTAAAATGTTTTCCTGATCACACAAATCAAAGTTTTGCCCAGTGACTTGGTAGACTGTTTTTATGGCCTCTGGTTACAGCTTTGTTTATAGAAAAGTAAATTGTTAAATGGAATATTTACAACTTGTGATTTCTCAAGAGCAAAATAGGGTTCTTTCAGAATTATTATTATTATTTTTTTTAAAACACAACAACAACAAACACAAAACCTGAGATGGAACAGATTGTCTTTGAAAATGAACTTGTATTTTTTCACTACAGATCCAGGTACTCCTGGTTTTCATGACATCTCTACTAAACCTAGTAGAAGATTACAAGGAAGTTAATGACGTGCTTGAAATATCAAGTGACCTAAATCAAGTAACTCACTTGTGTGTTTTGTTATCTAGAGAAATCAACTGCTTCACTCATCCTATTTGTCCCAGATCCTGAATGGGATACAGTAAGATGCTAACCCACCTTTAAAATGGCAGGGAACTTCAGAATGCAGGAGCTGGTGATGTAACAGTGCTCCTAAGGAGGGACACTAAAGCTTGTAATTTAAACATTAATCATGTTCTCAAGACATGAGGCAGATGAGGGTGACTACATCCCAGATATTTTTCTTATTTTAATTAGTGAAGGAACATCCATTCCTTTAAAAATGCAAATCACCAGCTCATTGCAGGCTCCTTTTGGCAGCATCAGCATCCTTCTCTAGGTGCTTTTAATTTTTGTATAAATTATCCCATGGGGCGGGGCTGTGTTCCTGCAGAGTCCTTGGCATGCAAAGCACACTCAGAGTGCAGGTCTATTTATGTTGCAGCTGATTTAGCATTATTATAAGAGTATTCATTCTACAATGCCAGATTTGAAATGAAAATGTGAACTGACAACTAGAAATGCTGTACTCTCTATCAGCTGAAACGTGGGGGTATTTCAGATCATAAACAGTATTTTTTCTGCTTCTTCCTCTACCACACACGTTCACACCACAGTTACTGTACTCTCTAAAAAAGGATACTATTAACAGGTGAATTTTTCCCCACACCTTTTATTTCTACCTTTGTTCAAGAAGTCATTTTTAAAAGCCAACCAAATATTATCAATACTATTTGCACTCAGATAATATCTATACGTAACTCGTTGCTATAAATATTAATTAATTGGATCACCAATACCCATAATGCAACTTTATTTTGACCTACATGCCCTATGAACTAGATATTTTTTGGATTCAATTTTCTTAAAGCCAACTGTCAGCATCATGTGATGGAAGAGATGAAAAATGAAAATGAGCGTTCCTGCTGTGCAGGTGAGTGACCTGTGGGAGACAGCTCTGCCTGCTAGGATTTTTACACGTACCATCAGACACAGACCAATTGATTAGATCATCTTATACCCACCACCAACTAGGCTCAAGAGACTAATTAGAGAGAGTACTGCCTGCGCAGGCACCCCATTGACACCTAATTTGCTCAGCCAAAGCCTTTGGGGAGAATGTATTATCTCTGCAGCTGCACTTCATGCATTTCTGATTTGAGGCATAAGCAAGGAGTACCTCTTCACTCTTTTGAGCAAACTGAGTATATAAGCCCTGAAGTGCTAAATACAAGCAGAGAAATTAAATGTGGCCAGCCTCCCATAAACTATTTTTCCCCTTCAGATACATATACACACATATACACATGCATACACATCTTATTTTATATCTGTGTCTATATGTGCATAAATACAAATAACGTGTACCCACGGGTCTGAATGTGTGTGGAAAGCATGGGAACATAAAGACATTTCTATAAATACATGCTTTAAAACATGGAATTGTCACACTATATAGAGTGCTCTCTTTCGCAAAGACGTTTTACTTCTGAGGTTTACAAGAAATGCAATTGTTCTAGTATATGAAAAAGAAGATCTGCAGTATTGCTAGCTCAGGCTCTGAGTCACCCCACGGACAAGGCTCAGTCGACTGCTGCCTGTAAAGTTGCTCTGTGTGTCTTCAGAGGTGTTAGTTCAAAGATTATTTCAGTATACAGCCCAGCTTTGTTGAAAGCTTTTCTTCAATGGACCATACCTTGTTTGTGGTTTCACAAGGAATACTGTTCACTAAGGCTAAATCTAAGATTGCTAAGATTGCTTTCTGCTGGGCTTTAGTTTTATCTAGTTATCCATGCCCCAAAATCCACAGGAGAGGCAAGACTTAAGGCTGTCATTAAAAATTTATTTGGGAAAAAAAAAAAAAAAAGACACTAGAAAAACTATGGTGTTTTTTTTTTTTCAAACTGAGAAGGGTTTGAAGAAAATATTTTCTGCTATAGGCTGGTATGTGATTCTTGAACTCAAATACCTTAGAACACACAGGAAAATGGTGAATTTGCATCACTTCTAAAATAGCTCTGAAAAAAAGTCTCTTCCTTGTGATGTGTCTATAAAGCAGCTTTTAGGAGTTGAATAAAGCTGAATTATTACCATTTCATCTCAGCTTGTGTCAAGGCCTGTGATCACATGATCAGTTTATACTGTCAACTCAGGATCCTTCACTGCTGTAACTAATGCCTTAACAAAATACACACAAGTTACCAAAACATCAGATGTAAACTCCTTTGCCAAGTACATTTTGAATGTGAGTTTTCCTAAGATGGGGCATAACTTCATAAAGAGAGAACATCCTCATCTTCTTCCCCTCACATGGGCCACATCTTTTCCAATTCACTTTACACTTCTTTTGCGATATTTAATCTCATTTAATGTTTAAATGACACCTCTGGATTATCTTGGCAACTGCTAGCTGTTATCCATGCACAGACAGCACTATGTGGGTTACTTACACATTATAACTACAATCTGTCATTAAAAGTAAACCACATTTGACAAATAAGTAACAGAGGATTTACTGATTATTTTTTTCCTGCTCTTTTCCCCTGTGTCTCAGGTACGACGCTGGTATTCTTATACATACTGGATTCCCAAGACTCTATATTCAGTGATGAAAATTGCTGCTTATTCTTTTCCACAGTTCTAACCTATGAATCATAATACAGATTGCATATGGACATGTTCCTGTTTTAAGAATTTATCTTCCTACACAAATTTTTTCACAGATAGACTTTACCTCTGAGCAGAGCACTGCAACTCTAAATCAAGGGATTTATGTATGGGGGATGACTGCAATTTGTGAGTGTGAGGGGATGACCCTAGAAGAACTGAGTTAGACTAAAACTGTAAACAAGCTAGAAAATAAAGAGTTAGAATTGTAACACAATGATAAACTAAATTATTTTATGTGTATACATACATTAAATAAGTGACAAACTTTTAAAGGTGAGGGCTCTGTGGCACAGTGGATATGGGGATGGAAAGTAGAAGCCAAGATTTCATCTTTACTACTGAATGTGCCTGTAGGAAAGGCAGCTTCTCCTCCTGTAACCTCTGTTTTGTAACAGGGGCTCTGTTTTATATCTCAGCTTCTGAGTTTAGAGTGTCTCCCAAAACAAGTGCCCAATTTTAGGTGGAGCCACCAACGGTTCAAATTACATAAATACAGTTAAATTTAACAAAACCACAATATTAGAACAGCTGCAAACTTTGGCAGTTCTTAAAATCCTTACTTGGACTGTGAGCTTTCAAAATTGTACTTTTATGTAAAATAAGAGTGCAAAATTAAAGTCCTACATCACCTTGAACCTTGTGAATGTGCATCCAGCAATCCAGTGTGGGAGGCTGATTCTGAAGAGGAAAGACCTATCCTTAAATTACACACCAGTTGCTAGGCAGCATGGATGCATATCAGTAATTTCAAGCCAACTGTGCATACTTCGCACGCAGGTCTCTTCAATATATTGTAATTAGTTCCCTCATAGTATGTCTTGTTAGGAAAAATGGAATACCAGTCCCGATCCTCACTGCAATGTATTTTATTCACAATATTAACTTGCGATGATATTTGGTAACATAATCAGATTTGCAGTTGATCTGTAGGGGTACCTTTAACTTTTGAGTGGCTATGGTAACTTCCAAATTAGTTTTCTCTGAGTCTTTCAACAAAAATTCTTTCCTACCCTAGCTGCCCACAGCTGAAGTTTTTTCTTTGAGTTGAGAACAAAGTCCACAAAGCCTTTTATAATTACCATTTGAATAAGGCTTCACATGAAAAATGGCCAGGACTGAATCTACTACATCTCTTCTAGTTCTTGAGAATAAAGCACAGCCCTCTCTGAGTGAGCTCTGGGAGAACTAACACTTCAGACTAAGATACTACAAAAATAGCAGTGTTATTGAGCTCAATATAGTTTGCAAGCAAAGCCACAGAAACCTTATTAAAAACAAAAAAAAAACAAGCTCAGGATTTTGGTACACATCAAGACCAGAAAAATATTAGTGCTACTTGTTTGCAAGAATGCACTTCTCAAACTGACAAACAGCCAAATCCTTACAAATTTCTATACCCTCCTGGTTTGTCTTTCCTTTTCCAAGGGCTGCAGGATTCAGTATGCTATTTATATTTTTAATGCCTTAAAGATTTGTCTCCTCTGAAATTGAATCCCTATAAAGGCATATGTTTTCTACAGATTGTATCAGTAGAAAAACTGGACAATGTAACTCGAAGATCTTCTAGATTCTAATAAGCAAGAAACCTAAACAAACCCTCTCCTTTTTTTTTCCCTAGTTTTTCCTGATTAATGTAATGTGTCTAAATGGCTGTGTTTCTCACCCTGATAACTTGCAGAGAAGGCTGCTAAGGAGGAACAGACTGAATGTGAACTAGGGAAATGCTGCCTCCCTGGATCTGTAATGAGAGAACCTAAACCTGCCAATGTCTGACACAATGGGATCCTTATCTCAGCTGTAGCACCAGCTCTCTACTCTGAAACAGATAAGTAAATGCTATGCCTGAGCAAAATTTGTATGTAGGTTAATTAAAACATCTGAAAGAAAAAAAACATCTAAAAAGAGCCTATCAGTTTTGGTTGCATAGAACTCAGCAAAGGAAATACCTGTTGAAAGATGATATACAGCTATTAATGCTCTGCTTAACAGGTTTATTACCGGTTTGAACCCCTCTCTGGAGAAAATGAGCACCAGGAAGAGCTGGTGAGAGATCTCACTGCACTCTCTTGCTAAACCAAACTGCCAAGGGACTGGAGATTCAGCCATCAGCAAATGGGTGCAAGTGAGCAGAGCTGTGGTACCCTTCCATTGTGTCTCATCGTTGTGGCAGAGCCAGCTTAAGGAACTCCCCCTGCCCACAAACATGCAGCTCGTGCCTTTGTCACTTGCCTTGATAAAACTATCTGTGGGACTCCTTGCACAACCAGATCACTAATAGTACCAGAAGTCACATATCAGAAGTATCAGAAGTAACATAAATCTTCTCGGTGTTCCAGTTTATATCAAACTTATAAATAGCTGCACCAGCACAACTAACAAGATTGGAAACTGGCTGGCGGAGCAACAAGTAACTGCCTGGATAGAGGTAGACAGAAATTTATCACACTGTTTTTGCCTGCAAAGACATTTTTCATCATCAGC
Organism: Chaetura pelagica; assembly: GCF_000747805.2. Taxonomy (NCBI): domain Eukaryota; kingdom Metazoa; phylum Chordata; class Aves; order Apodiformes; family Apodidae; genus Chaetura; species Chaetura pelagica. The sequence goes on along the minus strand of NW_009953923.1, from coordinate 1,503,572 downwards.
TGTTCCTCAGTGCATTACTCATAACAAAGCTTTACTTTCTAAGGTCTGAAACCAGTTCCCAACTCATAAATGGCTACTAATTTTCAGGTATCCAGAAACACAGTGGAATCTGTCTTAGCTGGCCACGGAGGGGAGCAGACAGAAGTCGCATAATGACCTACTAATTAAAAAGGAAGAAAACCATACACAAAAGATCTGGGAATACCCCTAAGATTGCCTAATAAGGATAATCTCCTGTACATGTTTCAAGGGAGCAGCAAAAGAGAGCTGGCTGAGAGCCCATGCCTCTGACTGGAAGTTCCTTGGATTTTTTTGGTTGGTTTTCATTTTTTAGCAATAAAAATATGTCAGCCTGCCAACATATCACAGAGATGTTTAACAGTTGGTGAAGCTTCAAGTCATATTTAACAAGACTTCGGAGACTTTAAAAGGGATAGAAAAGTTTCAGATTCTTTATAGGTCTGTATCTAGCTTTGAATGAAGAATACAACCCTAGGGTTCAGGCAGAGCAAATCAACATTGCCCTAGTCCACAGACCATGATTGAAACATATTGAGTGCCAGCCTCAGGACTGATGGTCACTGTTATTTAACAGAGCTATTCATCAACTTGAACCTGAGCGCATTTATTCTATCTGAAGCACAACAGCTGACCAACTCAAAAGCCAAATGAGATTATGTGCCTGACCATCTCTCTCTCCTCTTCCCCCCATCTAACATAAGTAGTTCAGAGAACTTACTCGAAAATCTATTCCCAGTTTTCCCTGTGATGGTTTTTATCCACAAAGAAAAGTCTGCTGGACAAAATGACATATGATAGACTGCCTGCTTGCCAGATGACTCATTAGCATTTACTTCCTCCTGAAAATTAAGCACTGCCTCACACAACAATTAAAGTATCCATAGGTATTTAAAAACAGCACATTTTGTATATGTGATTGTTAATACTAGCCAAGTTACTTAATGAAATATAAGTGCTCTTGGAACAAATGTAATGCTTCCAGTGTAATCATTGCAAAGTAGCTGTGGGATAGTCTTGAGATGGGTGTGGATGGAAGATTTACTAGTCAGCTTACAGAAACAAAGGTTTCCTGAAATTTAGATACCTCTGCATGGGATCACAACACAACAAACCACAGTAGTCCCTACAGATAAATGCTAAACATTGAGAAAACAAAGTGTGAATGTTTACCATTACCAAAATCATTGTAGTAGCCTGAAATTACCTACAGACAGTTAAGAATTAAGTTATATTTGTTATTTCTTCTTTGGAGAAGAGAGAATGAATGCCCAGAGAAGGAAGAAGAAAGAGGAATGAGTAATCTAAGAAATAAACCCCAACGATTTCTCACCTATATTTTTAATTTTGTGTTTTCCTAGAATTGTTTTCCAAAAAGGAGAGTACTTTTCAAATGAGCAAAGAATTCTTAATTAATCTGGAATGTAGAGTTACAAATGCCTTTGGTTAACTTGACAGAACAGATATAATTGCAATTGCAAAGACCCTTTTAACTAAGCACCATCTGGTTATACATTCTATTTGCTGCTGTGGCTTTACAGAGACTGAGCATTATGCCAAAGTGGTCATGTCAATTAAAATACATTTTTTAGGACAGCACTACAACCCTTAAGCACACCAAAAATTAGACAGAATGCAGACCTCACATGCTGAATCAGAAGGATCTTTTCCACAATTATAGTATATTAAATTAATGGCAATTTTAAGTAATAGAGTTATTTAAATTTTGGAATATATTTCCAAATATCATTATGTCCAAAGCTCTTAGGCTGTGTGTCCACCCACACCATGAATGCCATTCAATGATATTGACAGAGAGATCAGTTTTCCAAGTTGACCTTTTCAAGCCTGAATTTTTTTCCAACCCAACAGTCCTGAAGAGTAGAATGGGGCAGGGAAAAAAAGAAGTGCCAGTTTAGGAAAAACAACGGTGTCTGTATGGTTTGCTTGCTTTCCTGCTTATTCCCTACAGGCTCCACTGACACTTTTTGAATACTGCTATGCAGTCCTCTCACCTGTACAGCTCCCACTTGGGGTTCTTGCTGAAAATCTATGACATTAGGAATAGTTGGATAGTAGAATCTTGGCAGCTTCAGGCCAGATGTGTTTTTCCCTGCCGGTTCCATTTTTACGTACAAAACCAATGGAACACTCAAACAGAAATATTTCCACAGTCTTTGTGGCATTAAATGGAAAAATTTCCAGAACTGGCACATCTAAGGAGCATCACTGCAGCAATGAAGATATCCTATCTAGTATATAAAGAGATCACAGAGCAGCTCAATTTTTTAATTTCTCATAGTTTTTGCTCTGGTTGCAGTAAGAACCTTTTCCACATGTATGACTGAGATGTTAAAATATAACATAATTTGGGAAATCCAGTGTGAGGTGCTTCTCACAAACACAACTTTTAGAAATCATGCAGCATCCACATCCTTTGAAAATGTGGCCTCCTTCAGGTATTACAGAGCCTTCCAACCTACTCCTAATTGTTTTCTGAAAGACTTATATGTTCTTAAAAGCAGCCTCACACACTTTAGAGGCTTCATATGTGCAGCAAAAATAACGCATGTTAACTCAGGTGCACATACTGTGTATTTTGTGGTATGCAAAGACAGGGATCATGGTAAGATGGAGTACTAAAGGCTTTTCTTTCAGTGCCATAAGCATCACTTTTCTTGTAACTGCAAGAGATATTTAATCTTTTTTTTTTGAAGCTCCATTATAAATGTAAGGTTTTGCATAGCTCATTTAAATAGTTTAAATGACATAAGGTTAAGAACAGGAAAGCCTTTCGTCAAAGGTGGTTAGTCTTTTTCAAAGATTTCATATTATTTGAAGCTTACTTTCACTGCATTCTTTTAGCTTGGCTGCTTCCCAAGTGGGTGTAAGTTAATCAAATAGGATTTTGACCCTTTAACCTTCCCTATAAAACTGCATCTTTACCTAACTCTATTTAAATAAATCAGATTAAAAAAAAATCATGTAGCAGAATATTCATTTTTACAGCTGAGCAAAAACCAAACATGTCTATTAAGCTTATTTTTAAGTACTTAGTAGTCAAAGCAACTGCCAAGACTCATGGATTATTTTAATTAAAAAAAATCTGGGTGGGCATGTAAATTAATTTACAATGGCTTGTCTCAAACTGAAACTTCTCTAGCATTACTGAACAGCACTGCACTACAGTAAGTCCCCGTTTGTTCATGGTGACTTATGTTTAATCCACCTGTTTAGTTTGTATTCATTTAATAAGTCATGTCAAGTGTAGCTAGTGTCTATGAAAAATATCAAAGATAGGAGGCTGAAAACTGTCACAGGGAAGGAGAGAAAGAAAGAGCAAACAGATAATAACAATACCCAGCATTTCTATAGCAGACATGCTATGGGTCTAATTATCAAAAGAAGGTGAAATAGATGCACCAGGACAACACAGCATTGCTCTGTACAAACAGATGATGTAACTGTCTGTATGTCATTAGCCCTTTTCACCTTGAAATACAGGCTTTTGAATATAAACACTGCCTAGTTTCTCAGACACCCTTCCAAAAAAAAGAGTACCTTTTAATTTCATCCAGAAACAAAATACAATTTAGGCATTGTTACATATGAAAAAAATGAGTAACTAGCTCACTTATAAAGAATGAAGAAAGAATTAAGCTGCCCCTTTGTGCCTAAGTGAGGTGTTGATAACTCTGCATAGGCAGTGACGAAGACACTTCCACTGGAGCTTGAGCATCTCTCTCCCCCAGCAGGGGCTTCATATATTGAATTAATCACAGAAGGAATTATTTCCAAAATGTAGGCCTTTGGTTTGATAACATTGATAGCTATACTCTCTAACCACCTGTCACGATCCGTGACCTATTATATCTCATTATTGGAGTGTATTAACTTATCAGGATTTGCTGAGAGATCCACACGGGTATCGCCTCACACAGAGGATACAGGAACTTATGTTCCGACTTTTTTGAGTGAATAACTCGCTCAGTGCTTAACCACCTTACTGGTGCATTATATTCTGATATTGCAGCCATTTGGTGGTAAATATAAACATATTCAAGAGCATTGGATTTTGATCGTTTGGGACATATTTGCCCATTTCCTGACACTTCTTCTCAATGGGTCATCACTAAACTTACAGCAGGAAAATTACAACAGTCATGTTGTGCATAAGAAGCCCCCCAAAACAGCAAGAGCAGAGGTGCAGGCACAGGCAGGGAGGCAGACCTGTGCACCAACTCCCATCTTCTGACGTGCAACTGATGGCCTCCTTACAAGTGCCCGGGGCTTTTTAATGGCATCATGCATCATGTTTTATCCATTTTGTCAAACTACTCTAGACCAGGGCTGTTACTACACAGAGGCTATGATTACAAAAATTAATAAGAATAAACTCTTCAATTTTTCACATTGCACAGAAGTGGATCATACATTCTCACCAGCAAGGTCTCTCTGCCCCTCTTCACTCCCCCTGAAACAAAGGTTTCTAAAGTAATGCCTAGCATTAAAGTGTGCCCAAAGTAATTAATAATAATTTTTTAAAAAGTATTGAAAAGAGCACTGGAAATTCTGGAAAATATAAAAAATAGTTTAAAGGCATGTCAACAGCCTGTAACTCTCCCTTCTCAGAACATTTTTATCCCTACAAGTAATAAGAAATAATATCGGTACTGTAAACTTATAGAGATACATACTTTGTGCTTTGAAAGGGCTTTGCATAGAGTTATTTTAATTATTTTCCTTATATAGTAAGTGGGGGATGAAAAAGAAATTTTTGAAATAAGAAATGTTATTGTTAACTCACTAATCACAGCTGAGGGACTTAGGGGCAGTCTGGTTTCTGAAATATCTTTGAGCTTACTTTACAGAATTGACTAAGTTGGTGGTATCCCTGTCACATGGATTTCAATGCAAGGCACCAAAACTTCCTTTATGCAGAAGTACAATAGACAACACTGGATGCTGAAATCATACCCTGGAAAATTTTAGAACAATAATATTTGAAGCCGGTTTGGGTTTTTTTTATTAATTTAAATGTTAATTTTTCATTTGTAAATGCCTGTTTATGAGGTGATTGAGTTTAGAGTTGACGCATAGCATACATGCTGTTACTTATTTTTCAAACATAAAATACATATCCTCACTGCTCTGAGAAACTACTGACCCTTAAGAGTCAAAGCAAGGGCTTGATTTCCCTCCTTTGATTCTGGGGCCCCGCAGACAAGAAGGTTATGAGCTTCCCTGTTTTGCTTTTTTGACATTAATCATACTTATGGCTTGGGATCAACAGAGTAGCTGGCAGAAAATGGGGTATTGACATGTAGGTAGAGACAATGAGGGGACCTTGGGAAGAAGTCAAGACGACAGCCAAGGAGTCCAGTGTGACAGAGCAGATCAGAAGGGCAGCCTGCAGCCAAAGCCAAGCAACCACACAGCTACAAACTATGAGGTTCACAGCAGAAGCTGCTATAATATGGAAATAGATTCTTACCCTCCAGGCCCATATGTCATCACACCAAGCTAAGCTGAAGGTGCCAGCTAAAATGGGCAATTTCACATGAACTTGGCAGGGTGACTGCCAACACAAAGCTTGTTTTCCACTGGTGCCACCCACTCTGCTAATCCAATTCTGGCTCCTGATTTACTTTAAATAATAATGAACGCAGCAGATGGGAGGGGAAAATGTTCCCAGCAGTTAAGAAAGCGAGTGAGTGAGGCTCTTTGCTTTTCACTATCTTGTGCAAACTAGCTCTAAACACAATGTCAAGTGATTAAAAGTGGTTAAACGAGAAAGCCAGGATTTACCATGTTCTCAGTCATTCAATCTTTGACCAGGACAGGCAGGCAAACAGAACAGACAGAAGGATAACATATTGAAGGAGAAAGAACCAACTTTCATAACATTTAACTTTGATAATGAGAGGGATGGACTCCTCTTCCCATCCTTGCAAACACCATTTTGGTTTTTTGGAGGGGGAGGGGAAAAAGGGATAACAAATGAGCACTACAGCAATTCTAAAAAGACCTTTGGAGTCAAACACCCTGCTATCAGGACAGGCACTATTGACTGCAATCCCATAGCTGACTCCTTTTTGACAAGGAGAGGGGAAAAAGGCAGAAGCACTAGGTTAGGGAATAAGGATGTGATTGTCAAGAAAAGGGACAGAAGCAGAAACAGAGAGACAGAGGGCAGATGGCAAAGAGCTACAGCCAGGAGGCCACATGTCTTTTCAGCAGTGGCAGGAGGACCTATTATTCCTGGGTCACACAACATTACCTCCTGTCCAACAAACAGCAGGTAAGCTTGTTTGCACAGTGCACCGTGTTTTCTCTTGTGTCAGCCTAACACAGAGGATAATCACCTCCTACTGCTACCTACTGGCCTCACACTGTGGGTTGAAAGGTATGAATCCCACTGACAACACATTTCGATGAAGGTGAAAGAAGGCATGGGTATGATTCCATAGACTGAAACTTCTTTCTTTCACTTCCTCAGTTTCTGAAAATTTGGGAAATTACAACTCTGGAAAGGAGTTAAAAATGCTTGTGTAGTATTGCATCTAATCCCCTCTATATCTGTAGTAGTCTTTAAGATGTGATTATTTTTTTGGTCCATGTGAGACCCACGTGAGACCCTGACCACATTCACTGCTCAAACTATATACTGCTTTTGTAAGAAAAAGAGTTGTACAGAAAATAAGACCTTTGACTCTCTTACTGTGGAAGTTGGAAGGTCTCAAGTAAATTGAGCAGGAGAAGAGAAAAAGTAAGAAAGTTTCAATAGCTGAATGCCTAGAAAATTGCATATTTGAGTCCTGCCTCTGTCATAGGTCCTACATGATGCTAGAAAAGTTTTATCAGAGCACCTGCATGATGCTAGAGAAACCTATTGTTAACCTGTTTTGTTTATTCATTTTCCAACAGAAATTCACTTGGCGACTCTTTTTTTCTCCATAATCCAAGATCATTCCTGGTTTGGGCTGCTGATATACTGAACATTCGATGCTCCAAATGACGTCAATGCAAATTGAAATCCAATCTGAATGTATTAAACACTAAAATACATTAGGAGGTCTGAGAAATCAAGCAAGAAAAATTTATTTATGTTTAACACTTGCCATTTTAATACCTGTGCCTCAACTTAGAGTGTGTAAAATGGACACCTCCATACCATCTCAGCTCATAGAGGTACTGTGAAGGTGGCTCCTCAACGCTGGCAAAGAACTAAGATACAACACATCACAAAAAGCCTCCCTGGAAATTAATGATTCCATATTTGGTGCAGGCTATGGATGCTGTAGGCATAATGCATAGGATCAAACAGTGAATGATGAAGATGAAAAGAAACATTAACTATCCATCTATGTTCACAATCCATTATCCTGTAAAAAAGCAATTGGAGGTCCCAAAGAAATAATAGTATATGGTCCTGAAAATGAAGGCTGTAGATGAATGCATAAACCACAGGTGGAGGAAATTAAACTTGAAACCTAAATCTTTGTGTTTCCTAACTACTGTTTGAATTTGCCACTTTAATAAAGTTCTTGAAGCAGACTTTAGGAGAAGACAGTGTTGCTAAGAACTGATGGTACATCTTCCCAGTTAGTCACAAATAGGATTAAGAGATTTGTAATATAAAACATAAGCCTGGCTCAAATTTACTATCAGCTTTTGCGTCTTTCAGCTGAAAATATTTTGTCTGGTTTGATGTTGCAAGACCACAGCAACATAATTTGAGACAGCAACCTTTGATAAAACAGGATAACAGATATTCCATTGTGCAAATTTTATGAAGTCTGTTTTTCCATCTGATGTAGAGACTTCAGCATATGTCTTCTAAAAACTGAAAGAATTACATACAGGCATCTGTACTGGCCTGTTCTTTGTACTAATTAAATTAGTTTCCTGTTGAGTAAGTAAAATACTGGCAGCCAGGAACAGTTGGGGAGACAGCTCAGAGGCTTAAGCAATGAACCATGAACTTTTCTGTTTACTACAATATTAAACAAGTAGACACTCTTGCTGACATTACGGGGAATGAAAGAGCATTCTGTTAAGATACTTTTTTCATTACTGTTCATGAACTACTGATCTATAAGAGAATTTTTGCAAGATACAAAAGGTATTTCATTTGATACACTTAAGTAAATAAATATATTATTTGGTTTAAAAAATGTATGTCAAAGCTAAAGCTGAATTTGAACTCCAAATCTAAGGGTCAAAACTCAGAGGGCAGAAATAAACTGAACAGCCGCCCAATAATCCAGCCTCGTCTCGGGCTCTGTACCTCCGTTCTGCTGATCACAAAAGTGAAAACCTTATACAATGCATAGATCTTTGCCCAAGCACCTCACAAGTGGTGTTGACACCTTGAAGGATAAGGGCAAGAGACATCATGTCTCTGATCTATTCTAGTGGCTTTCAGCAACTGCTGGAGATTCTGCCATATGTATAAATAAAGCATAATATCAACAAAGAAGCACATGCAGTATATGAATGGGAGGTCTAAATATCCATCCAGTTTCATTTTTCCTTGTAATGTAAGAGCTCTTGAAGTATTATAAATTGTTTACATTAAAATATACATGCTTACCACACTACACACACACTGAGACTTTGTGTGCGCATATTTAGCTCAAAGCTAATCGCTGAGTAAAAGCCCTTTCTGAAAATAGAGATTTATAAAAAGAAACACTGATAAACCTTCAGCTATAGGGACTCTAGTGGTCACTGCAAAAACAGCACTGCAACACAAAACCTGTGTGATTTTGCGGATCACCCCATAAATCTTCCTTTGTCCCATGAGTTTAAGTTTTCAGCCAAGAAAAACAACATTCTTCATAAAATTAATGAAAACAAGCTGGTCTTTGCCTTCAGAAAAAAGATTTTTCTTAATTACATTTTTTGCTTTGAATCACATATCCTGTAGTTTGATTAAATCCCCTCAGAAGTGAACTAAAAATTAGAGCTTTTGCAGCGTGTACCTCAAAGATGGTGTTCACTTGGAGAATATAAACCCACTGTGCCTTTGGAAGCTGGTATTTAAAGTAAGAGTAATATGCAAGACAGTTTTTATTATTTTCATTATGTCACTGCATAAATTTATTTTCAGAGCTTAGAGGTTGCAAAGAAATATGATCTAGTCAATGTATTTATTAGAAATAAATGGGCTTATAAATGAATGTAGATAAAGCAAGAATACTGGAATTCTGGTTAATCCCTTGTGGCAGTAAATCAGGATTTCTAAAGCACTTAATGCAAAATATCTGCATCAAGGAGTTAAATATATAAAATATGAAAAGTCAAAGACAAGAACTAGATTAAAAGGTTACACAGAGATGGTGCTGAAAAAACTGGAGCCTGCTGCTAAATAGATATCCAACAGACATTTATTTAGGTTCACTGGCTGCAGCAGCCGCTGGCATACTCTAAATCAACTCACACAACAAACAAAAATCAAATTCTAGTGATGGTCTTTGATCATTTTTTAGTACCAAAGCAGAAAATTTCCTTGCGAGAACCACACTACATGGATGTGATTAAGCTAACACAACTAATTTCCCTAACTGAAAAATAAAAATGCCAGCTGTCTATACCCTCACTGCGTCCTGATGGCCTCAGTAGTACAGATGAGCTCTGTTATCCTTCCCAGCAGACTGAGTCTAATCCCCAGGGGAGACAGCAGACAGTGAAAAGTCATAACTCATTAATTAAACACTAATTGAATCAGTTCCTATTCACCTGAATATCTCCCTCCACTCCAGAGTGAAATCAGTCCAGAGAACTAAGCCTTTACCAGGCCTAAATCTGTAATGCAGACTGAACAATATTCTTTCACTCTGGCTCCTGATGCTTTCATACACAAATGTCTTCCAACATCTTGTTTGTATGCACTACTAAAGAACATCTATTTAAACAAACAAACAAAAAAAAAGCCAAAACCCCCAACCACCCTATGCAACAAAAAACTACACTATTGTTCTTACAAACACGTTCCCTTAGATTCTTTGTGCAGCAGATGTATTCCCAACACAACTGCAGCCACCAACCACCCCCAAGTAAGTGTTGGCTCCAAAGTTCAGAGGCGCATTTTTTTCTAAGTTATAAAGCAACAAGACATACCTTGATATATATACATATTTCTGCTTTTATGCACACACCTGGATAAAACTGAACTGCCTTTTTTACCACCATATGAAGACTGTAGCCCTGATGCATTAACAGACTCCATGCAATGCAAACGGTACCAAACACAGAGCTTGTTTGAAGTCAATGTGGTTTTCCCAGTGGGAGACAGGAAGAGATGGGAATTACTGAGTTAAATTTGTGTATTAGTATTTTCAACATAAATTAAATACTTGCAGCTAAAGCAATAAATAGTGAAATCCTACCATGCATTGATACCTTTTAGATCTTCAGGAAGGCAAGTGACCTCAATCCTGCCTCTGTCGTGTTAAGCTTAAAAGTTTTAAAATTTTAAAGGAAATTTAGTCCAGATTGAGAGAATTCGTGTTCCCCACACTGGCACCTCCAAAAACTTCATTTGCTTCAGTAGGTCTTAATCACATCCCTAAAGCTAAATATTTGTTCACCTACATTCCAAAATTGAGGTTTGTATGAATAGGAGATGAAAAGAGGCTTTTCTTTCTGTGACAAATTACAGTGCTCATCACTTTTGTTCAGTGAAGTAATATCAAATACCATTTCTGAAATCAAGGAATACCTTCAAATTCCTATGAAGAGATGCAAAGAATAAGCTCTTGTGCACATCTTTCTCTGTTTGGGACAACACTGATAGAATCTACTAAAACTCTGAACATGGGTTATGAATAGGTTAGACCTTTTTACCTAAAATGGATAGTATTGAAGCTAGCTCCAAACACCACAGTTTTCTTCCTTTTCCAACCTCTTTGGTTTTTACTGTTAAAAATACGTATCTGTATTACGCTCAACATGAAGTTGTTCAAATAAACACTAAAATTTGCTTCTACTTAATCTTTTGAAAGCTTTGGTAACCTAAAAAGGCACTTTAACAGGCTCTTGTATCTTGTTTTAATGTTCTTATCTGCCTGTAGAGTACCCACAATATCTAGTGCTGTCAAATCTTAGCCCAGCTGAGAAGCTTTAGGGCGTTTTCTCACTTGTTATTTGGTCTCTTGATTATCACTCATGCACAGAAAGAAACTACCAAAAAATGCCCCGGGAATTGCTAATAGTCTCAAAGCTACTATTTTAAGGGAAGATGATGATAGAATTTGCTAACACATAAAAAATGTGTGAACTGTGCTCATTATGCACACGTTTTATTTGTGAGAATTGGCTATTATGATTACCACACACTTGTCAAAATTAATTGTAAAATGTCATTCTTTTGACAACTGAGTTTCACAGTGACACAGAAATAGTAAATGAAGACAACAGAAAAATACTTACTTGAGAGAAGCAAATATTGAAGAAAAAAATGACATTGTAATTTCTATTTTTATTCATTTCACAAAGCTGACACCTTTGAGCTGAATGAGTGTATGAACGTACATGGAACATAGTATTATAGCATTGCTAATTTGTCTGGATTTGACCTCTGAAGAACAGTTTGTGTCATCATGGAGCAAAAGTGCTGCTAAAACATTTGTCTAGATGAAAGACCTCAAGCAGTTAACCTGCTCAGCAGAGGCAATGCAACCAGGCACCAGGATAATGACCTCTACCCAAATGGGGAAGATACATCAATGTAATACT
>NW_009953923.1:1474772-1491754 GCF_000747805.2 Chaetura pelagica | reverse complement strand
GCCGTAACAAGTACAATGCCAACCTGTTTCTACCTAATAATGATTTAAAGTTCCAGCATTAGAAAAAATAAATCACATCTAACTTTGTTCTTCAATTGTATTTTAGACTCTTGCTTCCATTCCATTCTATTTTTTTTCCTAAATAAGCATCCTGATAGTAATATACCATGTGGGTAAAAGTTAAAATTTAGATTAAAGAAGCCTTTCCCTTTTGATACATGAATTATTTGATGGCTACGTTTTTCTAACTTCATGTAGTTACGACACTACTCTTAAACATGAACCAGAAGAACTTGATGAGCCTTGTTTAGCAAGTCAAACCTGTCCTAACAGACAGATTAACTAATTTCTTATGCAGATTATTTACGCTTAGGATGCCTTTCATTATTTATACTGAACTTTTCTTGCTGTCTTTCTTTTTTTTTTTTTTTAAAGGGAGACACTGTGTCACACAACCATTATTTTTACCAGGCAGAATGCCTGGAATATTGGGCTACCGCTCTTTTAGCACCACACAAAAAGTTCTGAGTTTAAACTATTTATTTTTAAAGTAGCAGCATGATCAGACCTGCATGTTTATCTAAAGATCTTTGCTTTATGAGGGAGATTTTAGTCTGTGAGGTTTCCTCTACACATGGTAGGCAGCTGTCAGCAGCAGTAAGCAGGGCGAGGGGTCACTGCAGCTGCTCTGCGAAATCACAGGGTTCCATCAACATCGCAGAAATCCTGCAGAGTGGGAGCTGGGACACCACAGATTAGAGTACATTGGAGTGTGTATATAAGGTCACATCATGTCTATCAAAGTGGTATCAAACTGGTACGCTGTACAATACATTTTACTGTGTTCTGTGTTCAAAGAAAATCAAAGGAGAATGGACATGTGTGTAGCAGACTACAGTTTAACACAGAATTTCACGTTATCCTTTCAAACAGATGGATTTGCTAAGTTCACAAAGACGTGTTGAATATGTATACACGGTGAAGATGTGTTGACTGAGAGAGAACCACATGTCATGAATTCTTCAGGCCAGACATGAATGAGATAAAAATAATTCTTATTAATTAAATACCAGAAGAGATTATTAAGAGAAACCAGATGTTCACATTTCCTGAATCCTACACACTAATATACATAAATGTCTGCCCGTGTATACATATGTCAACAGTTTCCCATAAAAAGCTTATTAGTATCTCCTCATGAAACTTCACTTTTATGAAACCAGTAGCTTTATCATCTTAAGATAACTCTCAAATTAGGATAGGTAGCAAACATATAGTTCTGATTCGTGGGTAGACATAAATCACCTCCAAACCTGCCTGTTTCAGGGGACAGTTACAGGATACAGGATGCCCTTCTGTCATGTTGAAGACAATCCATGGAATCTAGATATTTGTAATTCTCATTGCTTAGGTGCTTCAACCAGAGGAACAAAATATGCTCCCTGACAGAAACAAAACAAACAAAAAACCAAACAAAAACCAAACCAAACCAAACCAAAAACAAACCAGAGCTGACATACTGCATGAGGAAAAAAGGAAAAGGGTAGGGCAACACAGAATTTGTTTTGGCTGAAATATGGAATGAATGAAATGACTAGACAGTAAATGATGTCTTGTATTTCTGGCAATCTTGTGCAAGCTCTTCAGCTTTTGCTGGTAGAGGTTTTCAGACAGCAAGGTTTTATCAAACCACATCTGTCTGTAAAGATAAAAAGTTGATGACACTATAACATTTTATGCTGTTTCAAAATAGTTTCCACAATTACTGGCAATCACTTTTAGCATTAGAAAATATGAAATGTAGGTGCAACGAAAAAAAATACACTGAGAAAGCATCATGATTATAAACTGTATAGTATGAGATGCTGAAACAATCCAAGTATCTGAACCAACAGGACTCTGACACCCTGAAACTTCCTCTTAAAAATTCTGAAGTTTTATCATTTAATCCAGTTCTGTAGAGCATCCACCACAGGCATAGGGACCACTTTAAGAACTGCTGACCCTAGCAAAGATTGCAAAATTGTCAAAAAAAAAGCTACCGCCTTAAGAAGAAATAAATTACAAACCTCCTTTTCTCCATAAATACCAACACCCACTTGCACAGTAAGCCCTTTAATCTCTTTCACAAATTGCTTCATGCCTGGTATTCACTTACACATGCATTTGCAGTTATTTTTCACAGCAGATTACCATCCTGCCCTCGCCCAGTTGTTACCCAGCCTTCCTGCAGACACACATCCTCTGTTCACTTGCAGGCATCCTCCTCCAGTTCATCTCTTCCCACATTTGAAGCTCTGTCTTCTTAACCACTGGCCCAAATACACCTAAGGTACTGAGAGGTTTATGAGCCACCAGAGCTCAGGGTAAAGGGGTTTTGTGTCTTTGTGTTTCTCCAGTTTTGCTTTCTTTTAAGCAGAAAGCTTTTGTGCTGGAACATTTCTTTTTTGGGAAAGGCTTACATTGAACAAGCGAGAGTTGGCAAGATTGAACTAAGAATAAATGCATATGCTCCCAGCAGTGCCAAGGTCTCTCCTCAGCTTCACCACTGCTTCCATGGGCACAGTCCCCCACCTTTGCATCTTCTTACAGCAATTGATACTTCCTAAGCACCAAAGCTCCTCTCCCACAAGTGGGAACACCAATGTACCCACTATCTTCAGTAACATACTTCAGAAAGGATCACACAAGCACTGCTCATCTTAGTGCACCTACTGAATTATACTTCACCTGCTTTATAAAAGATTTCTCAATCTTAAGTTTATTATCTCTGTAGATGTCTGAACAAATGAAAAGGATTAAGGACAGCTGGTTGCAGAAATAAGAAAAAGTGGAAAGTTTCCCATGGTTTTCAGCCCTGTGACTGCTCTTCTAAGTCACAGTCTTGAAAAAATATACAAAATCTGCAATTGCCACTTGTTTTCATGTATGAATAGGTTTTCAGGTTTTTTATTTCTTATAAATATCAATCCTAAAGACTGATGTTCTTTCAGAAAGAAAAGTTCCAGAGAAAGCAGCAACAGGCAAAGAGTTGTAAGACAAACATCTGAAAAAAGTTATGAACCAGAATTCTGAGAAATTCTGTCACCCATTTTACTTTGAAATCTTCTCTCCCACATCCTCTACTGCAAAACCATAGTACAGCACATATTTTTCTCCCATCAATTCCTTCTTCACGCACTATTCTCAGAATAGAGATCAGTTTCCTACAGCTTGTAGCGCGCAGTGGGAGCTGAGAAGTGACAGATGGAGACAGCCCCAAGCCCGTGTACCTGAATTCCTGGCTTCCATAATTCCTTCTGCAATGTTACGGGGCACAGAAGAGATCACTATTTCCCTTATTTGCTGGGGGATGGGGGGGGGAGCAATTTTTCCATTGGCTAGGTCAGCCAACTAGGTAATCAATGCATGCAAAACGGCAAGCCCCAAGAGTCATCCTGTAAGCATGGTTATTATATCCAAAACACTGTAATTAACAACACGCACCACTACAAGCTCCACTTAACAAGTGACCAAAGCGATGATTCAGAGCACAGACCTGTGCAAAGTTCCTATTTTAGGTTACAGAGTTGGAAGATTGAGAACTCTACAATAATTTTATGTTAAAACTGTCCTGGTTGTAATTATGATGTTATGCTTATAACAGAATTTAAGATATAATTATTAACCCATATCAGAGGAGCAGAGTAAACAGTAGCTAGCTTAAAGTAGTTAGCTCACAATTAGCTCATAATGATTTCATTACTTGACACATTGTTTTCTTACACAAAGCTCTCATGATTTCTTTTCTAAAATTACAGACAGAATTGCTGATGAGGAATCTCCACATGAGCCTGGAATTTATGCACTTGTTTCATTTAAAAATAAATAAAACTAAATTGCATACTTATGCACATATAGGCCAGGCCCACTGAGATCTTCAAGACAAACATATTCAGGCTTTCAAAACAGAGATACAGCTATAACAATAATTTCTAGCTGCAAAACAGTCTTTCCTTCCTTTTACAACATATGCAATAATATAGGCATGTAGCAAAACATTTTCAAAGCAATCTTAATCTTTGGATTAATTTGAGAAGTTCTTTATGCTCCTTACTTTTTTTTTTTTTGCAAAATTAACAGATGTGGGTTTGTAAAAAATTCTATGTGTTTGTTACACCAGGGGAAAAAACAAACCTTTCATTTAATATCCTTTCCATAAGTGTTGATAATATCTGCATGCATGTAGAAGTTTTCCGATAAATCCTTAAACTTCACTAAACACTAACAGAGAACCACAGTCTTAATGTTTCCCTTTTCTTTTTGTTTGTTTTTTTGTTTGTTTCCCTTTGTGTTATCATTTTCTGCTTCCCACTGGTTTCCCTATCTGCTCTTCTGCTTTAGTAAGAAATACTGCAGCGCATCTGGGAGAGTCAGCAAGGAAAAGAAAGTCTTGCAGTGACAGAGCTGCTTTGCAGGCTGGAAGTGTGAGACATGGCTTCTAAATAATTCAGTCTGGGACCAGAAATGGCAACCCTATGTATACAGAAATACCTCAGGTTTGAGGTCAAACACTTCATGTACTCAAGAACTGGCAGCTCTTAAGTGGAAGTGGGCTCATCATTTGCTTTCAAGTGTATAAGTAGGAAATACTAATACATAGAATCACAGAATCATAGAATAAGGTCCATCAAGTTCCAACCCTCCTTCCAGGGAACCCTACCACTAGACCAGGTTGCACAAAACCTCATCCAACCTGGCCTTAAAAACCTACAGGGATGGGGCATCAACAACCTCCCTGGGCAACCCATTCCAGTTCCTCACCACTCTTACAGTGAAGAATTTCTTCCTAATATCTAACCTAAATCTCCCCTCTCTCAGTTTAAAACCATAACTCTTTGTCCTATCACTATCTTCTCTGATTAAAAGCCCCTCCCCAGCTTTCCTGTAGGCCCTTCAGGTACTGGAAGGTGCTATAAGGTCTCCCTGGAGCCTTCTCTTCTCTAGGTCTCAACAGCCCCAGTTCTCTCAGCCTGTCTTCATAGCAGAGGTGGTCCAGCCCTTTGATCATCTTGGTGGCCCTTCTCTGGACCCTCTCCAACAGGTCTGTATCTTTCTTGTGCTTAGGGCACCAGAGCTTTACACAGTATTCCAGGTGGAGTGTCACCAGAGCAGAGCAGAGGGGCAGAATCACCTTCCTGGCCCTGCTGGCCACACTTCTTTTGATGCAGCCCACGATGCAGTTGGCTCTCTGGGCTCCAGCACACACTGGTGGCTCATGTTGAGCTTCTCATCTACTACCACCCCCAAGTCCTTCTCGGGACTGCTCACAACCCATTCTCCCCTCTGCCTGTATTTGTGCCTGTGGTTGTGCTGACCCAGGTGCAGGACCTTGCACTTGGCCTTGTTGAACTTCACGAGGTTGGCACTGGCCCACCTCTCCAGCCTGTCAAGGTTCCTCTGGGTGGCATCCCTTCCCTCCAGGGTGTCAACCACACCACACAGCTCGCCAATGGCAGCTGGCAGGGACAAAATACTCATCCTGATGGACTTTCAGTCTGCCTCAATATGGATGTTTTTTTGTTTGTAGGAGCCTTAAAAACTTTACTTTGGAGGCAGGTAATCCTGAGACTGTGATTATGGAAGTACTTGTGTAATCCACCTGCCCAATGAGCTCACTCAGTTACTTTTTGAGAATGTTCTTTAGCACCGAACGTAATTTGAAAGTTGTAGTGTAGTTATCTACAGGTATTCTTACATTAAATTTCATGTTTAATTGTATATACCTTGATGCTAAGCCTTAACATCCATGCTTTTTCATCTGCAGTTCATTAACTGGGGATCGGAGGGTATTGATCAACAGTCGACTAGAGATGAGCCAGCAGTGAGTGCAGGTGGCTGAGAAGGCCCATGGCATCCTGGCTTGTATGAAGAACACTGTGGCCAGCAGGAACAGGGAGGTGATCATCCCCCTGTATTCAGTGCTGGTGAGGCCACACCTTGAATATTGTGTTCAGTTCTGGGCCCCTCATTATAAGAAGGACACAGAAGTGCTGGAGCATGTCCAGAAAAGGGTAACGAGGCTTGTGAAGGACTGAGAAAACAAGTCCTGTGAGGAGCAGCTGAGGGAGCTGAGGTTGTTTAGTCTGGAGAAGAGGAGGCTGAGGGGAGACGTCATTGCTCTTTACAACAACCTGAAAGGAGGCTGGAGCGATGAGGGGGACAGCTTCTCCCTGGCAATGTGTGGTAGGACCAGAGGGAATGGATGCAAGCTGTGCCAGTGGAGGTTTAGATTAGATATTAGGAAGCATTTATTCACTGAAAAGGTTGTCAAGCATTGGAATAGTTTGCCCAGGGCAGTGATGGGGTCACCATCTCTGCAGGCATTTATACAGCATGTGGACCTGGTGCTTAGGAACATGGTTTAGTGGTGAGCTTGTGGTGTTTGGTCTAAGGCTGGACTGGATGATCTTAAAGGTATCTTCCAACCAAGGACATTCTGTGATTCTGTGATAATAAAGACTAGGAAACACCTAATCCTGGAATTTGCTTAAGTATAAATATGTGTATTACAAATTGCATTTTTCTGCAGTAAAACAAAATACTTTATGAAAATAATACTTTATGAAAATAATGTGCATTTACCACAGAAGATAAAAATGCTTACCTTACAGTACTATACAAGCTATGAAAACTGTTCCGATCATCTGTGACAGCCTCTAAGTTTGTCAGCGAATAAAATTTGTCAATAGCAATTAAACATTGCTCACAAATGTGTAAAAAATCTCCTTATATGTCCAGCTATGCAATGCAGTCCTTTCAGTAGTCATCTAACTGGCTGATGATTTTCAGTGTAGGTAGGAGACTCAAACTTCATCCCCAGCACCTCCCTGACCAGTGATGCTGGAAGAGCACCACCATGTAGAGGTGCCTGCTTTCTTAGCCACACTCTCAAGAATGTGAAATGCTGAAAGCTGGACACAGAATCAAGCCTTAGAAGTGTACAAAGTATAAGTCAGTTCTTCTACTTATATGGCAAAGCTGGGAAAGAAGCTTTTTATACATTTTTTTTTTCCTATACCTCCTCTCCTCCCACCCCAAAAAATACTCTCGCTTATGAGGACAGTAGGATGAGAATGGTTGAGGCAAATGTTCCTATATATGGAAGAGCTTCTGAGTTAAAGATAGCTCTGGACGACAGATCATGTTAAATTCTCATCATGCCCAAGCTCCTCACAGTTACAGTAGTAGAGATTAAGTGATGAAGGAAAAACCCACTATTCAATTCCAGGGGCTTCCTGACAGGAAAAAATACTTGAGAAACTGAGAAAGAGTCCTAAATTCCCAGCTATTTCCTCTTGTGATACCATGTCAGCCTACATTTTTCAGTGAACCTGACACCTGAACAAGTATTTTATGTTTTCAGTTAACAGCAACATGAAGGTGCCAGATAATGTGTGTCAAAAAAGGTGCTGTTTTTCATTTGAGAGAGCTATCTCCATAGCCAAATGACTACAAGACCAGCACTGCACTGTAACCATAATTCAAACCACAAGTCTATAATGTCTCTACTGCCAACATATAATGTTTGCTGATTATTAAATAAAGTGTTCACAGACTTTAACAATATATACAAGCATTTTCCTTAAATGGATAAGGACACTGATAAGCAACGTGACTGCCATTTTATTGGCAGTTCTGTGGTGTGTGTTTAAATATTTATCTTTACAATCTGGTTCTACACAGACAGGTTTTATCCACAACATACTTTAAATTAGATGTGTTTGCTACAATAAATATTTCTACCTTTTTCTGTATTTAGGTTAAAGACTTACCCTCTTCGAAAAATTACAATTTATTAAATCTTTCTTTTTTTCTTGAGTTCCTGTGCCACTTGAGGACATAATGAAGAGCACTTCTCCCCATAAAACATTTTTAAATAGAAAAGCATCCAATAACCAAATTGTAAGCTAAATGAAAGAGGACTGAATATGTATAACCAGAAAAGATACTAGTCTGCTCTCACTCCCTGTGCCAGGCTTATGCATAGAAACTGGTACAGCTGAGTACCACACTGTGCTGGAGACAAGAGTCTTCTACTTCTGCCTTCCACCCTATAAGAAAGGAAGAGTGGCTGGTTGGTCCAGGCATCTGCAAACACATTATTTCTCCTCACTTCCTATCCATCACCCAATCGGCGTTTAAGACTGCAAAAGATGGTCCCATGGAGAAAAGCTCCCTGGTATAAGGGCAAAAGATACCTGGCATTAACTTGTGGATTTGACTCTTCCTCTGAGTTCAACAGGAGAAGGACAGCTCTCTCCACCACACACTTCTTAGTGGTTGGTAAAGGCTTTCTCTGTAAAGATGTCCTTGGTGCTCCATGACACCAGGATCAGCAACGTTAGCTCCTGAAGATGTAAAATGCTCTTTCCTCTTAGCAGAAGAGAGTGAATGTGCCTGTTGTTATCCTTGTGGGTTTCCCTCTGAAATGGTAATGGCAGGAGAGCTTTAGGTTCCATCAGGGGCTTTCAGGGTAGCTCAAGCCCCCAGGGGCAATGCCAAAAGAGGGCTAAATTAGCATAGGCAGCCTCCATCCCAGCCCTCTCTCTTGCAGCCAGCTCCTATGGTGGTCTTTCTATAGGGGACTGCAGTGGGGCTGTAAAAACACAGCATGGTAACTTCAGAATGAATATTTAAAACTATGTGTACACAGGGATGCATTCAAGATGTACACTTCACAGCTGGATTTAAAAACTAGCAAAGCCAGAATGCAAAATGGATTCAGGATAGTTTCATACAAGACATTTTTATCTTGCACAAAGAAACAGTATTTGAAGGGTGAAATAGCGCTCAGGGACTCCTTTTGATATTCCTGGAGCTTCTATCGAGAGTCTTGGTTTCAGCTGTTCTCTGTGTCTCTTCATGGGCAATTTTAAGTAACAATAAACACACATGGTAGAAAGGGAGGGCAGGATCGAGAAAACAAATGGGACCAACTTCCACTCTCATTCCAGGCATATGGGGAAGGAACCAAACAATCCAAATACCAAAGCAATTTACTGGGTAGTTTAATGGCAGAGGTTGGTAGTTTCCTAAATATTATGTAAGCAGATAATAATAATAATAATGATAATGATCATCATCATCATCATCATTTAATAGGAAGTAGATACATTGTACCTAGTTTAGTTACAAGCTGTACAGATTGCTACAAGCTGTAGAGATTTCTTAGCCTTCTTAGCATGGATAAAATAAAAACTTACTATGTGCTAGAAGTTTCTTTCTTTGCTGACAGGAACCAACTACACTTTTGCCCCCTCTTAAACAAACCAGTGTACTTTTCACTCCATAAATCTCATATTACTTCCTTCCTTTTCATTTATTTTGAACCAGAAGGAGGAGTTTTTAACAGAACTGCTCTTTGGCAGCCAGAGGAAAACAGCAAATCAGGGTGGAAGCTGCATAAGGAAAGTAAATCAAAAGCAATAAAATCATGGAGATCCAGCAAGCTTTGTAGGGGGAAATGAAGTTGAAGTTGACTGAATCCAGAACTGGAGAAACATTACACATGAGAAAAAAACATTAAAAATAGGCTGCACTCTTAACAGATGATACGGGAAACGAAGCAGTAACTTATAACAAAAATAGGAAAAAACCTGCCAGGTTTGCAAATTTCAAATGAGATGCAAGTTTCAATAGCAAGTGATAATGAAATGCAAGCACACAATCTTAAGGGTAGAACACCATGGAACAATTTAATTAAAAGGAAAACAATATGCTCTGCAACACAGTATCAGAAATCACATGCTGCCTGATGTTTCTGTTCAGCTAACTAGATAGTTATTTATCCAATAGAGTAAGCAATACATTCTTGTGCTTGAAAAATTTGTGTAAAGGTTTGAACTTGACCTGAAAAAATCAGTAATTATGCAAATCTTTCCAAGCAAGTAGTTTAAAAAAAATATTTCAGCTGACAAGAGTATAAAACAAATTGAAATCTCTGTGGTCATAAGAACTTCTGCTATGCATGTATACTTTTTAGAAGTAGCTTTACTTTCAAAAGCAGAAGATACCAAGCATTTACTGTAATAAAATATTATCACCTTTTCCAGATTCCTATGACTGGTTGAGTCCTTCAAAAGAAAAAAATCACACCCTGGAAATCTCCCATAACTATGATATTAAGCAGTGAAACAAAAGGGTAGCTTAGTTTATGTTAAGGGGTATTAACTACAGTATAGGATATTGCAAAATAAAAAGGCCTGAAGATTTGCAAATGAGTTTCACACATGATTTATAAATG
This sequence comes from Chaetura pelagica, assembly GCF_000747805.2. Lineage (NCBI taxonomy): Eukaryota > Metazoa > Chordata > Aves > Apodiformes > Apodidae > Chaetura > Chaetura pelagica. The sequence goes on along the minus strand of NW_009953923.1, from coordinate 1,481,469 downwards.
CAAATGTGAATAGTAGGTGATAATGAAATACAAGCAAGTAAGTACATGATAGCTCAGATACCCCAGGAAGGTGGGGGAAGTGTGCTGCACTAAACATACTTGTTCAAATATCAGAATTAGACCCAAATAGCACAAGAAAGCAGCATCTTGATAGGGCAGAATTATAGGAAAATAGAATCTCGGTTAACACCAAATGACATCCGGAAGGTAAAGGCAGAGCGAGTGTTATCAGTTGTGGGAGAAAAATACTGAGGTATATGAAAAATGAAGACACTAATCGAGTTTGAAAGAGGGACTACTGGTTATATTAAACTTAGCCACCAAATTTAGCCAAGATTACGAAATCTCACAAAGTCCACAAAAGACAATGTATGTATATGAATACTGGCTTAAGTTAATGGATATCCTTGGTTTGCCATGATTAGTAATCTGCAGGGACACACAGGAGACACAAAGGGGACGGAGAATTAGAGGACAGGAGCTGGGGCAAAGCAAACACCAAAAGGAGCTTTTTCACTCAAAAGTACCTTAGGACATATAGGCCAGGTGCCCTTGGATTTCCTTCCATGCAACAATGATGGACTGAAGGAGTCCATGTTTCCCTGTATTCCCATTGGCTTTGTAGTTAGCAGCTCAGCTGTTGCTCAAACTAAAGGACTGAAAATAAAGAAATCTTGCGAGTGATTTTTGAAGAATTTTGTGGAATTCTTTTTAGGGATGAACTTGGGTCAGGGGAAAAATGAATTCATTATATACAAGTTTGCCTAAGGATAGGCAGTAAGTGGCATACCTTGATGAGGTTGTTTTACAGATTTAAAAAAAGGAGGATAAAGTCAGATGGCAGCTCAATTAAACAAACAAACAGACAAATTTTATATGGTTTGCTTATTTCACTTTGGCTTGGCATCATTGTAGTAGCTGCCTGCTATTTTCCCATTGTTTTTTAAAGCTGCAATGATTTTTGTGGTGGTATGCAGAGGTGGAGTTTGATGGCCTTCCAAATTTTTATTTACAATTTGAGGATTACTCACAAAGGGCTCTATTAAAAAGCAAATTATTAAAACAGAACACTGCTTTAAAAACAAAACAACATAAAATAAATAGGTAAAGTATATAAAACTCTCTGCAACTTTAAACTTGATGCCCTATGCAAAACCTACAAGTAGGTAAAATGAAAACTCAGAATTTCTGCACAACTTTGACAGCTGACTTTTTAGGGCAGGTTTTCATCAATTAAAGTGAGCCATGTTAGCATCTGGGCTAGTTTCCTTTCATACATTTCTTGATCTTCACCTGAAGCAGCTAAACCAGCTCAGAGAATGTAGTATCAAATAAAAATGTTTCAGGTGACACATGAGAAGATAATATTATAAACATTTAAGAATGAAATGTAAGAATGAGGAAAAAGCAATCCTTAGAATGGATATATTAAATACTTTGTCAACTTATATATAATATATAACAGACTGCCAGCAGTTCATGACTACCTTAAGTACCCAAGATATCCCCAGGATGGGACGAGGGAGGCACTGAGAAAAGGGAATGCATCTTTATAAATGAGCTGGCTGCACCACGGCCCTACCATTCAAAGGGTTAATTACACAGCTGAGTGTCTGCTCCATTTACTGATAAGCAGAGAATGTTGTAATTTTTTGGATTTATGAATTGCTGGGGTCAGTCGGCATCTTGCACACAACAGCTTCTGTCTAGCTCTATCCCTTACCTGCTGGGCAGAGACAATCCCGCTCTCGCCTGGAACTCTGGAGCCCTCTAAGCTGCTTGCTCTGTAACCTTGGCAGCTGGGACTAACACAATTCTTCATTTATTTTTTTTTTTTTGCGACTGGGCCTCCCTAAATAAAAACTATGGAGCCTTGTTAGCCAACAACTGAGCGTGAAATCACGACACTGCAATCCCCTACTCTAAGAGTCAATCAGTTTTTTTCATTACAGATTTGTACACTAGGGTCAACAAGAAGAAAAAAGCACATGGAGCAAAATGGACATAACAGCAGAGAATTACAAAATCTCTTCCAAGCTGTAAGCTAATCTTCATTATAATGATGTACAGTTTGTAAAAATATGCTCTTGACACAGCTTTTAATAAACACCAAGAAAATGTAATGGTTACTATTGCCCTTTGAATGCTAAGTTACATTAGACTGGACACAACAGAGGGATCTGTACAGCCTGCGCTCTCGTTTCACGGTAGTACAATCTGTTTGACTTTCAAAAGGTTTATTATTCTGTTTAAAAAAATGACACCATCTTACATGAAGCAAAGGTAAGTGACAGGTTTAAACTGATACATTTTCTGGATGGTATTTTCATTGCATTAATTAGTAGGAAGGAGGATTAGATAAAGGCACAAAGCTAAATTGGTGTATTTTAGCTTGAGAATCAGGGCCGATTTACTCTACAACACAGTTGTTACTCTGACTCATTTCTAACAAGTTTTTAGCTTACTCGTATACACTAAACTACTTATTTTCCTGAACCATGCTGAAAAGCCTGAAGATAGATCCAAAAATACCTAAAGTCATTGGTAATAATCCCTAACATGAAGTCTGATGATAAATCAGGATAAATTTATAATAGAAATAAATCCCAGAAATAATACCTACACTTCAAAAACCTTATTTTTGCATAATTAAACGTTTGTCTGAAATTGTATTTTTCTCCTGTGTTTGAAAATAGCTATCACTATTTAGCATCAAAGACTCTTACTCCCAGGCATTATCCTTGCAATAAGACAGTGTCAGTTGTGAACTTATTTCAGGGCAGCTACATGTGAGTTGAACCTCCTAGGCCTGTACACTCTTGGTGAAGAATCAGTCACTTAATAGCAATATAAAATAATAGCCTTGATCTGGAGGACAGAAATCACAGAGGAATTCAGAGCAGTGTTGAATATAATCCTACAAACAATTTTATCCTATTCAAGTTGTTTGCTAAAAGCCCTCAGGTTAAATTATATAAACAATCTTGAAAACAGTGACTTCACTATAGGTCTATACTGTTAAACCGTTCTACCAGAAGAGCACCTTATTCACTTGCCCAATGAAAGTCACCCATCTCACTGCTGGGTGACTTTTCCCTCTTCATTTGTAACTTCCTGGGACTGACTGTATCCTCAGCAAGTCTGCTGACAATACCAAGCTGTGTGGTGTGGAAGGGACATGACTCAGAGGGACATTGACAGGCTGGACAGATGGGCCAGTGCCAACCTCGTGAAGTTCAACAAGGCCAAGTGCAAGGCCCTGCACCTGGGTCAGCACAACCCACAGGCTGGGAGGAGAATGGGCTGTGAGCAGTCCCGAGGAGAAGGACTTGGGGGTGGTAGTAGATGAGAAGCTCAACATGAGCCACCAGTGTGTGCTGGAGCCCAGAGAGCCAACTGCATCGTGGGCTGCATCAAAAGAAGTGTGGCCAGCAGGGTCAGGGAGGTGATTTCTCCCCTCTACTCTGCCCTGGTGAGACCCCACCTGGAATACTGTGTACAGTTCTGGTGCCCTCAGCACAGGAATGACATGGAGCTGTTGGAGAGGGTCCCGAGAAGGGCCACAAAGATGTTCAAAGGACTGGAGCACTTCTGCTATGAAGACAGGCTGAGAGAGTTGGGGCTGTTCAGTCTGGAGAAGAGAAGGCTCTGGGAAGACCCTATAGTGGCCTTCCAGTGCCTGAAGGGGCTACAAGAAATCTAGGGAGGGGCTTTTAATCAGAGAAGGCAGTGATAGGACAAGAGATAACAGTTTTAAACTGAAAGAAGGTAGATTTGGCTTAGACATCAGGAAGAAATTCTTCACCATGAGGGTAGTAAGGTGCTGGAACATGTTGCCCAGGGAGGTTGTGGAAGCCCTCTCCCTGGAGGTGTTTAAGGCCAGGTTGGATGAGGCTTGTGCAGCCTGATCTAGTGGGAGGTGACCCTGCTCATAGTAGGGGGGTTGGAACCTGATGATCTTTAAGGTCCTTTCCAACCTTAACCATTCTATGATTCTATGATAACTTCAGTTTTCAGTCTCCTAAAATCCACACAAACCCTCTGTCCTACATTTCTGTCCTACACAGTTCAAGAAGCCAAAATACTTTACCAAGACCGAAAAAAAAGATGTAGCTTTATAATCCACACAGGACTGCAGTGTTTCTGTATCTAAAATGGCTTTTGCAAACCCAACTGTTCTCCACATCTGCAGTAAACAGGACAAGTAACTACAGATTGAAATTGCAGCAGGAGCAGCCAAGCTTGAAGAGTCTTTCTCGGTGTCTAACAGTAAGGACAGCAAACCTCTGGAACAAGCTGCTCAGGAAAGCTGGTGGAATTGCTATTATTGGATATTTTTAAGAACAGGTTAGTCAAACATCTGTCAGAATGACACAGATACAGCTGATCCTGCCTTGAGGAAGGCATGATAGAGTAGATGACCTCTCAGGGCTCTTCCTGCCCTATTTTCTATAATTCAGTGATTCAGCACATAGTTTTAAAACACCCTGGGGCTTGGCTCTTTTCTCATCTCTTGTTATTTTTAAACTGGTGCAACTTCACTGACTTCAGTAGAACTTTTCCTCCCTGTCCTGCAGTAAGTGTGAGAAGAATCAGAGCTCACATTTTCTACACAAATGGAGACTGGGTCTGCCCTCCCACTGGGCTGCACAGCTGATTTCCTGAGATGATTTTTTTTGTCTTCTTAAAGCAGATAATATCAGTGGTTTAATTCAAATCTTGTACTATTTTAGTAAAAATCTGAGTTCCATAATATGCAGCAAAGGCAAAAAAAATGTTTAGTAGAAACATTCTTTCCAATTTTCAGCAATTGTCAACTTTTCCCCCCAATGCATTTCTCTAAGTGTACAGAGAAAACAGCTCAAGGTGAAGAAAAAGGCCACATCTCCTACCAGAGGAAGCCCCAGGAGAGAGCAAAGAGGAAGAAAGAAGACAGGATAAACAATACTACAGTACTTAGCAGTACCTCAGAAACAATGACACAATACACTGCAACATTTTGTAGGCAGGGTATTGAAAAAATGTGAGAGACTGGGGCCAGTTTTACCATCAGAGCTAATAAGCATGGAACCTAATCACATTACCATCTCCAAGGACAAAGAAATAGATAAAATATGTCAGAAGCCCCCCAAACTAGATAGAATGTAGAATACTACTTATTGGAAAATGTCAAAGCTATCCACATATCACATGTAGTCAGTAGATAACACAGGGCTGCAAATAGCCAGAAAAAAAAAAAAAAAGTCCATGCCACAGTGACTGAAATACTGTTACATTGCAGCAGCTCCAAGCACAGAAAATATCCCACACTGCTTAACTGGTCTTTGGCCATCATCATCCATGGATGTTACTTATTCAGGGATATCACTGCTTCTCTTGTGGCATTTCTATATATAAAAAATATCTCAAAAGTCTTGTCTGCTCATTTTATTTTGTTTTTGATGGATAATAAATTGTCTCCTCCTATTCTTTGAGTGTGAATGACATGTAACACAAAGAGGTAAACTCTGCTTTTCACATTTAGTCCAAAATGATAATAAAGATAAATGGTTCTTGCAAATTCACTGTCTTCTAAAAAATATTTACTATATGTATCTGTACATGCAGGTGGATTTTCGCAGTTCACAGGAATGAAGATTTCAAAAACCATCTGTTAGACTTCACCTGAAATGTGCTGCTCAGGACTCCAGCACCTTCTGAGACTTCTAACAGGTCCTTTATTCTGATTAGTTTCAAAGTGGTCACTCTCTTTTTGCTCTTGCATCCCAGGAACAGCTTATGCAGAACTTCACAAAAAAGATGGCGATGATACAAATGGAAAAAAATCTCACAGGCTGATAACTCCAGTGGTAATTGAACCTGGCATATTTCCTCTATTCTGGTCTAACTGGGATTTGAATATTTGTTTCCCTCAAGTAAAGGTTGTGAAATCCCCTGAAACACAAAACTATGATGAAAAGGTCCCTAGTGTGCAAAAGAGATTTAATTTACTTGTGCAGTGCTTTGAGATTTGATTCTTCGCTTAGAGTACTCGATTTTCTTGGGATGATGAAAGACTGTAAAAAACCCAAAGGAAAATGGAAAGATTTAACTCTGGCTTCTGGATTCCTTTCCTTAAGAAACAGACATCCACAGATTTGGTGGGGGGGTGTCAGCTCTTGGCTTGAGGATCAGTGAAAAACTAGTGAAAGGTCTCAAGATATGTTCAAGAACATAGTTTGTCTACACACAGAGAAACAATACCTTGAACCCCTTTAATGCCAAATCACTCAGACACACCTGTACAGCAAGTTTAATGTGAGAGTCAACTATGCAGCCTTGTCTTTTAAGGACTCCTCTGCCAAACACCCTCCATGATGTGTCGAGTATGTGTCTTCTGTGCTTCTGAATTTGTGAGACTGTTTTGCCCTGTTCCTTTGGTAAGGTCCCCTCTGCATCTGAGTTTATCAAAAAGTCATTTTCCTTTCTTTGTCTTTTCCTCTCATGCTTGCTTATCTCTAATAGAGTCTGCCCCATTGTGATGAGTGATAGTAAGAAGAGATAGGTGCATAGTACCATATTTCTAATGTATGATATCTAATTGTGACTTATTGCAGTGAATTAATCAGAGGCATGCTTGCATATTCTGGTTTTACTCAAGCTTTGTACACATCTTCCTTTGTTAGTGGCTTATGGTTCTTGAACCCTTCTAACATGG
>NW_009953923.1:1429630-1474622 GCF_000747805.2 Chaetura pelagica | reverse complement strand
TCTTTCCTGTTTCAGAGGATCAAGGCCTATGCAGTTAAAGCAGCAAATTCAGCCTGAACACAGTAGTTCAAACAATCTGGGCTACTTTGTCTTCTATAGATGTGTGAACACTTCTGACAGTGTTCTCGAGAAAGCGACCAAATTCTTCCTCTCAGTCACCTCTTCTGCTCATCACAGAAGCTCTTCTTTGCCACGGCATAGAGGCCTGGACCCTTCACTACTTTCATTGAAGGAGACGAGGAGACAAGTAAATTCTTTAAGCAGTATTTTCTATCCCCAAAAAAGTGCTTAATTTGTTTGTATTTTTGTTGCACTGTTCAAACAATTAGTTTTAAAAGTTCCATAAAAGTTATTCCTCTTTTTCGGTCTCAGTTTTTACTTCATAATAATATGAATTGTATTGAAAATATGCATTCATGGGGTTGTCTGCAACTGTGCATTAATTAACATTTCTCCTAAAGCAATATTTCTTTTTAATCTACATGCTGTTTTTCTATCTGTCTGCATGAAGTACCTATAATTTCTTATAAAATCAGCAATTCTAGAATTACTTAAGACTCCCACCTACAAATTTATACGACAGGAGCATTTAAGTGTCATTAAAGAACCAAGAATGAATCATGAGTGGAAAGGCCAGAAACCTACCTGCATAAATGTAGATTTTAAGCAGAGGTGAGTAGCAATCTGCAAAGCTAAACACATGGCCTGAGATCTCTGCATGAGATTTAATTGTATTTAATGGTACTTAGCATAACTGATCTTAGCCTTATTCTGTGCTAGGAAGGCCACATCTTAAATAACTGCAAAATAACAAGATTGCTCTTCCATAATACAGAGAACACATACCTAAAAGAAAGCCCAACAGTTCTAGAGGCAAAAATGTGGCAATTTTTAAAATACTGCTATGTCAAAACCTTATTCTTCACCTCAGGCAAGTGACCAGCCACATTCTGCAGATCATTAAGAACTTCCAAAGAAGAATGAATAACAAAGCTGACAGAAAATACAAGGACTGATGATCATGACATAGTAACTATAAAGAAAAGAAAACATGAGATTGAATTGGATCTAGTAGTAGTTGATAGCATAAAGATGACAACTTATTACCATGTAAGTGTTGTGGCTGGAGGCAAATTAATAACAGTTATGTATGTGTAAGCCATTAGGATTTCTTTGTGGTAGCCTTGTAAATTATACATGACCTGCTTTTAGGGAAATCACCTTTTTGAACTCCTGTAGAATTAATGCCAAATAGAAAAGGAAGGAAGCAAGCAGAATTATTCTTGCTCATGTAGCAATTTTAAGAAACATGAAGGAGTCTTATTATTTGAAAAAAAACCACCACCACAACACATTATGTCAAAAAGAATTAAGGCAGCCAAAAGCCATGATAGTCCAGTCTGTCCTCTTGCACCTCAGGAGACACACTTTACCTAATGGCTACTGGAGAAGGGCTGGGAAGCTCCATAATAAAACATTACACGCATTTTGGTATATGCCTGGTATTAGCCAAATGCTTAAGAACCTACCTAAATTAAGACATCTGTAGGGATGATATGCAAAGCTGCCAGAGTGCAGTATATCCCATATTAAAAAATGCTAATGGGTATTAAACCATATGAATTAATAAATAATTAACATGCAACAATCTCTTCACATTTAAAGAAGTAATTTTCAAATTTTTCAATCCATTTAGATTAGATTATGATCTCCTGAGCAAGCAGTTTTTTCAGCAATCCCAGCCAGAAGCCCTTTCTTCTTTCCAGGACATCAGGTTTTTCCTATCTGCCTCAAGATTATTATCACCGTTTAAAAAAATAAATTACCCAGCAAAATTATTTTAATGTAACAAAATACCAGAAGATAATTTTTCAGTTAAAGAGTTCAGGAAAATCTGATTGACAGAAAGTATGTGTGACAAGGCTACAAATCCAGCTTTAAATCTCCTATGACCGAGTGAAAATCATGCTGACCCAGTACAATCTAACTCAGTTACTTCAAATCTGATAAAAAAGTCTGATGGGTTAACCATGAACCAGCAGGTTTTGTGGCGTTTCCCCAGTAACCAGCATGGAGCCACTGTACTTTCCATAAGTGAGATCAGGTGTCCATTCTTGATCCAGATCAAATTTGTGATGCTGGAAAAGCAGGAGTGCACAGACCCCAACTCAATTACTTTGGAACCACAGCCTAATGGTAGTAAATGCTGGAAAATCTCTATGTGCAATAAATATCCAGGACGTCTAACAGAGCAAAATTCAAGCAAAAATACATTAAAGCCCTTAAAATAATTAAGAAATTTATTTCCTTGAAAAACAGACCTCAGTGCTTTGAAAGACAAAATGCAGCAGAAAGGAATTTAGATAAAATAACAGTTCTATCATATCTATTTTCTATATGCCAAATAAATAAAAATTCCATAAAATAGGAAAGTGTTATTTAGAAAAAACACTGAGAGGGTATGTCTAATCTCAGAGATGACCTAATTTAACATATTTTGGAGGAACTTCTAGTGACTTGGCTACTCTGTCAGCAGGTAACTACAGCAGGAAACTAGAACTTTCACCACTAGAATAGGACTGACGATACTTTTTAGAAAGTAGCAAGAGAACAAGGGGTAATGGATTAAAATTTGAAGAGGTGAGATTTAGATTAAACATTAGGAGGAAATTCTTCATTATGAGAGTGGTGAGACACCAGAACAGATAGCCCAGAGAAACTGGAGAGGTCCCCTCATTTCCCTTCAGGAAATGAAGGTTCTTCCAGGACATTGTTCCAAAACACACTGGAATGGGCAACTAGAATACAAACAGAATTGTGCAAGTCTTTTGATGACGTTTTGTGGCCCATTCAAGTCACCTCCAGAAATGTATGAAAGGAGAGTGGTATTTTTTTTTTAATTGAATACTGATCCATTTCCTGCCTGCTGTGTCATTCCTCAATGAATGTACGTGGACTTGTGAGAGAAGCTTATACTTAAAAGTTGAAGCCAAATTCTACAGCTTATTGCTTTCCCAGTGGAAAGACAGGTCCATGCAGTGCACATGACAGCAGCCTGCATGCACCCACATCTAGTCACAAGGTCTTCTCTTTTTCCTTCAGTTGTACCCCATTGGTCTTCCTCAAAATTGCACATGAGTTCCAAGGATTTGTTTTCTCCATCATACACTGGTGCTGCAGTTTGCATATCATACACATGGTTATGTAGCTCTAGCAACTTTACAAAGTTGCATCTTCTAACACTATGAGCTGGCACTCCTTTTTTCAACAATTTTTGCCCAGTGAGTACTTAGCCACTGTACCAGCATGGTGAGTCACCATCACCACCCTACTGTTACTGTCATAAAAACAAATTCCCATTTATTTATTAATATTCAACAGTTTATATGGATAGCTTTTAATATATGCTTAAATTTTACTTTGTATATTACCCTAAAAAGCTGGAATTTATATTTGTTCTTAAAAGAACTTTTGTGTTTGAGTAATTAAAAAATCTTTTATTTTAAGTTTTATTTTCAACAGCTATTTACAAAAATGCCCTGCTTAAAGCACATTAAAATAGTGAATCAGTAAATGGATCCTCTAATTTTCTTTCTAAATAAATTTTTTAAAAATAAAAGAAAATGTAATAAAAAGATAAAGCCTTCAGAGAGAATTGCAGCAATTATATCTCCACAGCTACAATATAACCCAGAACTTTGCAAAGGCTTTGATTATTGAACCATGGCTGAAGTGAATAATTTGGCTTTCACTAAGAAAACAAGCACATTCATTCTCACCACAATGCAGAGAGGCAGTTTTAATTAAACCTTATCAAAAGATGAATAAAGAATAAACTCAATACCCATTCAACAGGACTCTATTTTCATCTGTTTAGTTTAAGCTTGCCATGTTCATGCAATAATTAACCACTGTCCAAGGAATGCTGGAGTTGTGTTAATGTTGGTAAAGATTTAATTAGTTCAATTATCTGGAGAGTATTGAAGGCTCAGCACAGTACCAATTTCTTCAGGCTTTATACATACCTCAGATCAAAATATATTAAACTGATATATAAGTGAACAAAGAAAACTTACTATTTCACTTCAGCTACTGAATGAGTGTGTGTTTACTAATTTTATTACTCTTATTTTAAAATGAGGTTTCAGAAAGAGAATATGTAAGCTGTGACTTACCCATTCTTCCAGATCAACACTTTTATTTTCCTAAGTCAGCATATAAACATATTTTAAACAAAATCAAGTTTACTTTAGAAAAGAAAACCCAATACTTCTTCACACAGGAGTAAATATAGTTCCTTTTACATTTATTTTCCCTCCATCGCCTACATATTCTATACCTTTCATGGAAAGTGAGGCATTTAAGAAGCATTGAAAGCAGTGACACAGACAACTGTTTCAATCTGTCAGACAGCATGGACAGACAGTAGGGATCGTTTCAGAAAATAGAGCGGCCCCCCAGCGGCCTGACCTTCCTGGTGGGAAAGTGAACACAGTGCGGTGCTTGACAAGCTCAACAACAAAGGAGTATATTTAGTTCCCCCAAATTCTGACACGCTTCTCACAGGAAAAACGCAAACCAGGACAAGGCGTCACCGACTACTGCTAACAAAGGGTTAACTTCTAATTGGAGATTGCACTGTTACCACCAAACAAAGAGGAAGAGATGAAAAGTGAAAACATTACTTCAGTACACACAGACTGCAAGTATTGCAGTGAGCCTGCTTCCTATTTTTAAAAATTGCTCAGCTCCACATGAGATGCTATTGGGGATGCAAGCCCTCTAGATCTGTACGTGTGGCTCCTGCTGCCTTTGGTGGGAACACAGCCCAGAAACGGGAGCATGAGAAGATCTTCCTCTGTGTTACTAAAATATTATCATTAGCTATTCTTTAGAAGGAGTGTTTGAATAAACCACATTCATTTTCCTGTAAGGTTTAAATGACATATTTATTACTGCTGCAGTTCATCCTTTGTTTTCCCAACACTGTGTTTTGGAGTATGAGTTTTTAATAATTGGTGAAAGCTGCACAAAGATGGCCAGCATGTGAGAAAATCACGAGTTTATTTCCTTGAGGAGGTAAGAAATATGGGAGGATGTTAGCATTCTCTTATGAAGCAATAAAAACTTATGAGTCAATATAAAAGTTACTGTTATGAAACTGCATGCTGCATTATACCCAGGTTGCAGTCAAGCTACCTGTTTATCTCTGTGGGCAGGGAAAAACTACTTTATGGATAGCACCGCTACGCTTTCCAGCAGCAAATACCATTTGGTGAACAACCCTTATAACACACTGTACCTTATTTTCTACTACTCTCGTCAGTTGGCAAAATGTGAACACTTCAAAGCACAAATTAAACTAATATAAGAAGGTGTGAACTGCACATTTGAGTGCCAGCTGAAGCCTCAATGCAGCTCCATTTTGGCCAAAATTTGATGTTCCCTTTTAGTTCTCTCTAGGGTGGAAGAGAAAGGGAAATGCTGAAATTGATTCAGGCTTTTCTTGAGTCCAGATGGCAGATAATGCTCACCAAGCAACTGGATACAGCACATTCTCTATTAACCACCTCTCCTTTATGGCACTTGATTTTTAAGTTGCATCAACACTCTGAAGACTAGAGGAGCCCAATAACCCATCCCTCATCAACTTGCTTCTGCCTGGTGTTTCTGTGAAGTTTTATGACAACCATGTGGGAGTAACCGAGGCTAACAGATGATTAAGTAGCTAATTATTCACATTTATCACAGCTGAACAAAAACTAAGCTAAAACACCAGTTTCTGTCTCTGAGTAAGCACAGAGAAGTGTCTGAGGCTAAAAAAACACCCCAAGCAAGTCACAGCATGTACAACTGAGCAAATTTTCACCACATGTGTAGTCATTTATTAACATGAAAATTGTTGTAATTTTTCTCCTTAATTATAACTATTGAACAACTGCAGAGTGAACACAAATACATCCATATAGATATATCCAACCTCATATTCTTTGGTATCTTAGAAATTGCCTCATGTTCTTTCCCAGGATTTGACAAAGCCTTAAAGATAGTACTCATTTTTATTATAGAAAATTCAAGCAAGGACTTTGCTGCCCCTTACACTCACAAAGCATGGCAGTGATATGTATTGCTTTACAATTACTAATAGCTACAAAGCTGATGAAAAAATGAGCTAACTAAATATGTAGAGATGTATTTATAGAACTAATTTTATAGTATTATATAAACTATTTCCATATAGTATTATATAAACTATTTCCATAAGTAATGTGATCTTTACTCTGATCCACATAAAAAAGTACTACCTAAAATCATTATGACTAAGGCAATCACACAAAACTTACAGCAACAAAAAGCAAAAGCCATCGAGTTCAGGTGCTATAACGTTACATTGCCTATTTGTTCCCTAAATATTAATTATATCCCTGAGATGATACACTTCCTTCCACGTGAAAATCTTGGAAGGTGGTAGTATGCATTGTAAGTGGATAGTAACTCCAGGGAGGATTAATTTGCTTGCCAACACTTTTAAATAGGTTTGTTTTTTTAAAAAGCACAAACCAGTTATTTTATCTAGAAAAGTTCTAGGAATCGACCGGACCTGCTACAGATTATCTACAAAAGAGGTTTAGTTTGGGACTTCTGGCTCATCTCTCAGGTGAGAAAAAAAATTACAAAGTGCAGAAGAGTTCTTTGTAGGGGCACAATCCTTTATCCCAACTGAATTTGAAAACACTTTTTTTCAGTTGGCAGGAAACTGTCTACTTGCTTAACAAAGGCCTGTTTTGGAGGAGGCAGCAATAATTTGGCTGCCTTAAGCCAGAAGGGTACCTGATTTTTCTTCTCTCTCAACTTTATAACATAATTTCCTGGTTTTCTCCTAGTCTGCAAACATTATGTGATATGTGACTTCAGATGAGAGGTATCAGGGAACTTTGTCTACACCAAAAAAGGAACTTCAGGATATTTTGTGCAGACAATGAAGAGAACACATTCAGTTTTGCAGTGTAAGTAATTTTTACCATACAAGTTCCTCAGTTTTGTGTTAGCAAAGAGGAATACTGAGTCTTTTGATTTAGAAGATCTTCAAACAGACAATAGTGTGTAAACAATTCCAAGTACGTAACTTTACTAGAAAAACCTCCAGTCTGTGAGCAAGGGCTTCAGAAAGGCCCGTTCATCAGATTTCCTTCTGCTCTTCACCCTGAACAAAGCCTTAGCTGACAATACTGAAATCTCCTCCTTTCTTCGGATTAAACCCCCTTTGCAGGAGAAGTATGCAAATGCTATACGTGTTTCCCTTGCTGAGGCTACTCTAACCCAGCTATCTTTTTTCACTGTCTATTTTACTCTGGCAGACCATCCCACCGGCTGACAGGGAGACCAGCCTTCCAATTCAATATCTTTCACAACACTGACAGTTGGATGCTGGGGCCTGCCATGAACTCTAAAAGGAGCTCATTTAGTCATAATTAACTATTCCCTGCATATTTCCTAAGGTATGGTAATTGTGCTAAAAGCCAACAAGTGAAGCATTCATTCTGGTTTTCTTTTAAACTTTTATTTTTCCACAGCAGCTTCTCCCCACTCCTTTCTTTTTTTTTTTTTTTTTTTTTTTCTTTCCCCCCCATACATTTCTTTAGGTTTGGTGTTTGGCTTTTATAATCTGCATTTTGGAATCTCAAGTTTAAGCAGTAAAAAATGTTTTTTAAGGAAAATCTTTTAGAAGGGATGGGCCAAGTTCAGGGCATTGTGGAGATTGTAGTCCTTTCCGTTGTATTTTGTAATGCTGTTCAGAATTCCTTCTCACTTATATATGTATGACCAGGAGAGAGACTACAAGTATATGACCCGAGGAAGAATGGGACTATGTGTAGAGAAATCTTTTCTTTCTTTCTTTTCCTCCTCCCTGGAAACACATAGAGTAAAGAAAAGCAATGATGGTGGATATAGGGAGCTGCAGAAAACAGTGATGTAGGCAGTTCAAAAGGCAAAGTCTGCCATACGATACAGAACCCCATGGCAGCACTGAGCTATTCAGCTGGGTAAAACATAAAGAAAAATGAAATGAGTAGAATAAAGCTATGTCATTAATACAAAATGATGGACATCCTATTTGGGTAACAAGGAGTCATGAATATACATTTCTAATTCCTTAGATATGGTGATAAGTGATCTCTGTTTCCATTAGCCCCAAAGCATACATATTTGACCAACCTAAATCTTCAAAACTTATGCAGATGTAATGCACTTTGCACACTACTCGCCCCCCACCCCACAATGCACTCACAGACATGGTCCCACAGCACAGTGGGGGTTCTCACAGGAATAAGGGATCCAGCCCTATACACAGACCATGTTTTTTCATGTTGAGATGGAAAGCCTTGGGAAGCAGACACAGATTATTTACCTTAATAGGCAAAATGTGACCTCATGTCTGCCCTTATCTGTTTCCTGGTTTAGGTTAAAAGAAGGAAAGGCTGACAGCACTCTCAGTTTACCTACTGCCTTTGTGTCTGCTGGAATTCTGTTGTCTTTCAGAAAGTCTGGGGCTTACAGGATACCTCTCCATGATAAACATGCATAGTCCACATATAAAAGTAAGTGACGACAAAGCTAAATCTCTTCACAGTCCAATCTCCTTTCCACTTGGATGTGCACCAGGAGCAAAGAAATCACTGGCTTTTGCAAAGAATCCACCATAGGGCTGGGGTGTATGTGTATGTGTGAGGGATGTTAATACTGCCAATTTAGCACCTGCATCAAAAGGCCCAAACACAGCACTGAGCTTCGTTATTACACAGCATTTTTCCAGTGCCATAAAACATGCTAATTTTCCATGAACAAGGTGGGTAAAATCCATGATCTACAGATTTTACATTGTAGGTTTCAGTGATGATATAAGAAATGAAGTTAATGAAGAGGTAAGGGAGAGAGATGGCAAAGCTTCACACAACATTACGGAACAACTTGTTTTACTTACGTTCACATAGTCATGATTCTGGTTTCACTTTTCAGTAGCATCCACCTACCTTTAGCACTTATCCTTACACTACATTTGCTTTAAACTTTCAGAGTAGCTCAGAATAAAAAGACTTTGCAATTTATTTATTTTTTCCAAATGCTACAGCCACCTTTTAAAGAATTAATCTTAAAGAGCAGAGTGGATAAAATGCTTCTAAAAATCCTTTTCTCCTCCCTTTATTTCTTGACTATACCAAATTTGTGGACCAATGTGGTTTGCAATAGTAGGAAAAGAACACAATAAGAACCAAGCTGACAAGCCCTTAATGGAAAATAATTGCACATGGTATTTAAATAAAGATGATAAACTATTTTATCATCATGGTCTGGGATTTTTTGTCTTAGAGGAGGAGGTTTAGGGTGAGTGTTGTTTGTTCTACTTCTGTGACTTATCATGATCACAACACACAATGGTTTAACAACAGAAATCTGGAATATCTAGTGAAAACTTCTCTCAATAGATAGGAACTGTAAATTTTTATGCTTTCACAATGTTAGCAAAAAATTATGCTTGTCTTCATGGAAATAAAAGACATGGGAAACACTTCATAGAGAAGAATCTTTGCAGTTTTTATCTGGTGGAGCTCCTGCTTTTTTTTGCCCACAGTGTTCTAGCTGCTCTTGAGCAACATTGCTTCCTACAGTCCTGCAGTTGGAAGACTTTTTCTACCTCTTATGCTTCTTGAAGGACCCATGGATTCCAACTGAGCATTCCAACTTTCTGCCTTCCACAGTAACTCACAGTAAGAGAATTAAGATTTCTAAATCACTCTGCTCAACTGAGGTACATTTCAAACATCTTTCTAAATCCACAGGTGTGCTGCAGTTTCCTTACCCTACATGTAGGAGTCTGACAGAAGGAGAGATTAGTATGTTCTGCTGTTTGGTGACATAAGCAATGCTGTGACTGTTAGTAATGCTCCGACTTTCAGTATCACACAAGCTGGTGCAGTAGTTTCTCAGAAAGCTGTGAGGTTCCGAGATTATTTTAGGGAGTGAAGAGTACAGCCCACAGAAGAGACCAAGCCCAGGACTTGAAAATTCAGAAAGTCTCAGTTTTTAAGTTCTCTGAGGAAATATGGCAAGGGTTAACAACCCAAAAGCAATGCTCCATCTGCTAAGAAAATAAAGATCAATACTTAAACATAAAGTTCCTGGTCAAGGATTTTGACAGGGTCAGGTCAAGAAATCCTCAATGTGCCTCAATCTATCTAAACACAGCTCCTTGAAGATTTAGTTATATATGTAAATAGCTTGTGGGATATTTAATATAGGAGTAGGGCTTAGTAAAAAAAAAAAAAGGGGGGGTGATTGTTTTATACTTCCCTATTTAATTTGAAATATAATACATAAAACAAAAGCTGAAATGTTACTGATTGAACCACATTTCATCAACAGCTGCTCATGTTACACAGACTTGTTTAGATGACCTTGGCCTCACTGGATTTTTCCAACTCTCTACACATCCACCCCCCCAAAAAAGACAGAGTCAATTCACACACCAAGTGCTTTTACACACAAGTAATGCTAAAAAGAGTGACTGACGTGGAACATGGACCACATGTTACAGCTTCTTTGTAGCTGAAAAGTTATGTACAAAGATTAATAACTTTTACAGTTGCAGTGATTTCTCAGAAATATGGGGGAGAAAAGATGTACTAATCAGTTGATTAACATGTGATTCTCCCATTCACTGTTCCTGCCTGATCTTCCCTAGAGAGTCAAGGAACAAAGCAGGGTTATTTTAGGATAGAAAAATCATTATTTGAGTGAATGACAAGCAACCGCAGAAAAATAAGTTTGAGTGCACTTACTAATAAGCAAGACATTTACTAATTACTTCCTGTCTACTGTTCTTCACTTGGATTATGAAGTTCCTAGAAGCTAAGATAACGCTGTGTCAGTTTTGAAAAAACAGAAGTTGTCTGGTTAAAAATAAATGAGGAATAATGGCCAAATTCTTTCTTCGGCTTTGGGCTACACTTCTTTTACTTGCCAGAAAACATAGCTTTGTAGGAAATATTAGTTGATTTTTCTAATTCTGAGTGATAAGTTCTTCGGTCATGAGCCTAGGACACACACAGGTCACTAACCTGGGTCACACACAGTCCCAGGAAAGCTTATCTGGACTTGCCTGACTTCCAAGCCAAAACTTTTGATGTCCAAGCAGCTGCTGCCAGATGCAGACAGACACTATAGCCACCACATGTCTCTCAAATGTATCTCAGGGTTAAAGTCTAGCAGGTCTGTCCAGTGCTTGCTGATCCTTGTTTTTACTTCAGTGAGCTAATGAACTTGGAGATTTCCCAGACAGCTTGCTCGCTTTTCCCAATAGAAGTCTTATTTTCCAACTCCATTCAAACAACTTCAATGTATATCACTTCCCCAAACAAAGCACTAGAGCAGACATTGAGCAATTAATACCTTCTGAACTTTTCAAGCTCTATTGGAATTTTTTACTTAAATAGTAGTTGGGCATCTGGAGAGTTACCCAAGGTGGGAAAAATTCTGCCATGGGATCTGCATAGAGGATATTTTTATTATAATATTCTGCTCTCTTTATTGAAACTTGCAAAGGACTAAGCCTATGCATTCATTAGCACAGCCTCTGGCAGACAACATTCACAGTGCTCATCTGAAAGAACTTTGCGCTAAAACATTATCTGAAAGGTAAGGAATGCTTGTGTTTACAGTGCTTAAATAACTCTTTTTGGCAAACTAGCAGAATTTTAATGCTAAGCTTTTTATATGAAATACAAAACAGAAAACACTCATCTGCAAGCCTCTGTATAAATATTTTGATTAAGAGAGTCCTTTTAAAAAAATCTGATTCTGATTCACATTAGGTGAATAAAGGGAAATTCACCAAACAGCCTGTGGTTACTCAATAAAGCAAACCCTGGCTACTCCATTACCAACTTTACAACGTTGATGGACAGAGCAAAATGAAAGCTGAAAAAAAATCATCAAGGATCTGAACACTAAGCAAACATTCCTCAGCATTCAACCAAGAGACTGCTAAAGCATGAGCTGCAAACTTCTGAGAGAAGTAAGTTTAATATATAAAAGAAAAAATACCTTAACAAGAAGAGATGTAGTTTGCAAAATAGTTCTTCAAGAACAGCTTGCAGCTTTTAAATCTCATTTACTCAGCCAGAGATGGTATTGTTGTGTCTACATTAGTTTTGATAAGGGAGCCAGCCCTACTCTGATTGAAGTCTATAGCATTCTCCCATTGTCTTCAGGAGCAGAGCTAGACTCAAAGCCTCACAAAGATAGCAGGATAAAAGAAGGTACCATGATCCCATCTTATATTCTTAACATTTCTAAAACATTTCTAAAGAAAACTATGGGGAAAAAAAATAATCTATGCAGTTCTTTCCTATCGAGATGCAATATGCCTTTTATATGAAAATACAGACCAGTGAAGCAAATTAATGGCTAGCAACATTAAAAGCCAGGGGCTAGCTAAACTGCCTGGGATGAAAAGTTTGCCTGCAATTTTACCACAGCAGAGTGTCTTGGAGAAGGCTAAGCATTTTTTAATGCTGGTATTTATATAAGCATTCTCTAAGTCCATGACAGTCAGCAGACACTGTAGTCTTCATTTCAGATTAAATTTTATACACAAAATCTAAATGCTTTATTTATTTTTTAAATCCTTACTTTCTAAGGGTATGTAGTTTTTCCTGGAAAGGAAATTTTATCATGCAACAGAAACTGCATTCTGATTCTATGCAGTCTGACTAAGCATTAAAAATGAGCTGTTATAATTCAACTTGTAACAGAAACACATCTTTTTACAATAGCAGTTTGCAAAAAGCCCCCAACCCCACTGCATCCAGAAACCAAAACACTGTCCTGTGTTAATAATGAATGCAGCTTATATCTACCATGTTCTGTTAAATTGCTAAAATTGGCCAGATAAACCATTTGAGAGTATGTCAGGTTTAATTAATACAACATGACCTGATCATTTCCACAGCTGGGAAGAAAGAAGTTGGCATTCTTTAAATCCAGAGCTCAACCTGGAGATTATGCTAAATTGCTTCATTCATAGTCCACACTTCTCCGCACTTGTCAGAAGGACAGCATTTGTCCCCTCTAGTGATAAACAAATTATACATGAAATCAATTCCACTTCACAATAATTTTCCCTATTGGGTATTATCTTTCCTTCTCTGCTCCCTCCAGTTAAGCTTGCATCCTGTAACTTGCTAATGAGCTGGGGGCTTTCTGTTCCAGGTGGCACCCCCTGCCTCGAAGTCATGACATTTCCCATTTTGAATGCTGCTGGCATTTTTCGACAGCTCCTGCTAACTAGCCTTTTTGACCTGCACTAAGAGGAACTCATCTGATCGAATCCTCTAACCTGCCAATCATGCCAGCAAATGATCTTCACAGTCACTCCCAAGGCAGGAGGTGGGGGGGGGGGGAAGTGGAGAGCAAGAGAGGGGGAGCAAAAGAGAAAGCTAGGGAGAGAGTAGGATGGAGTAGGCAAGCAGGCAGCTTCTGCAGCTACCGGGGGGGGGGGGGGAGAGGAAGTGGAGAGCAAGAGAGGGGGAGCAAAAGAGAAAGCTAGGGAGAGAGTAGGATGGAGTAGGCAAGCAGGCAGCTTCTGCAGCTACCTAATGAGAGTACTTTAAGTGTCTGAGGCAGCTGAAACACTGAAAAACTGGTGGGAAAATTAGGACAGAACTGAATGCCTGGTGCTGTAATTACTGATTTCTTTCTACCCTGAGATCATTTTGAGAGCAATACCTCTGAGATGTGCCATTTTCTGAAGAACACAAGTTAATTTTATAATATAAATAGAAAACAGATACATTTTTCCTTGCCACCATCAATAGGCAAACCTCACAATTCTGCTCTGCCAAATGGCGTTCTTTTCAGAATTAATTATGAGCTGTAAGCTCATTAAATGAGTGTCTTCACCTAGGAATGATTATGAATATTTTTTGTTGTTGATGCAAGCCATAAATAGCATTTTTAACCTAATTTACATGCTGGCAACATTTACACCTCTGTATTTACAGCTGTCTGCACACAGATACATAAAACAACAAATACAGAATCTACATAGTCTAGATGTGACTTTGTGGGCTGAAACCAAGCAGAGTCATGATAATGACTCCGTTGTTTTGATTTTGTTCCTTTTATGATGTGACAGATTACTTACTGCTGAATCTTTCAAGCATACACAGACAGATTTAACTGTGTAGATTTTCTTTGCCTTCAAATAACTAGTTTTGTTCTCCAACAAACTTAGCAGGTGGACTGTAAGCTAACTAGATTTTAATACACGTGAAATGTACATATTGAGCAAGGGAGGTATTTTAAGTGATTGTACAATAAAAATTTCAGGAAGAAAACTCCAATAAAAAGGCTTCAACCATATTACATCATGTGACTGTATTGTTACAATATACACGCCAGAAAATAAGGCATGATCTGCCTTATATTAATGTCAAAAGACTGTTGCAGAAATGGATATACAGGATTAATAGCTAGATACTAAGAGAAGAGAATGATCACCCATAATTACTAATTCAAAATACTCATATGTATTAATAATTTATAAAAACACCACAAAATTATGGAAATACCTAATACTGTTGCCACTTCTTAAAATATTCAAATATACTGGTTTAGTGTTATTCTTCTATATCATGCATTTTAATTGGAAAATTTAGTATTTTTTCCTGATTTTTTTTCTGATTTTCCTCCTCAGACTTTTCATAGCCACTAACAATAGAAGCCTGTGGGTAAATCATCCACCCTCATCCCTGCTTATGAGGCAGAATAAATTAATGTATTTTTATTAACTGAGTTATAAACTATTGCTGCATTTTTAGGCAACAATGTTCCCACAACCAGGAACATTCAGGGTACATTTGATTTAATGGGTGTCGCCTTCAGAGGCAATTTTGCAATGGATGGTTTAGTTTCTTTGTTTTGTACAGAATCAGGCTATGTAAACTACAGGCTCAAAATAGCAACACAAAGCTCACTCCCTACAGAAACAATTCTGGTATGTGGCATTACTAAAACTCATTTTTTTTTACAATTTGGCTGTAAAGTAAAATGTTCTGTTAATTCTGAATGCTGCAAATGCTGCCTGAGAGGCAATGCCTCTCGTTAGCTTTGCTGTCTCTCTGGGTAACAGGCCATGTGTCAGCACTGGAAGCCTCTGCTTTGTCTGGAAACCTCAGTTTCTCCCCTTCAGTGGTTCCACTTTTCCTCTTAGACAAAGCCTAACTGAGGAGTCACGTGAGAAAATAATCCTAAAGGAGAGGTGACTGTCCATGGGAGAATAGGGAGTTTAGACCCGCTTCTCCCTCCCTCCCAGTCATTGTCACTTATACATTGTCCTCTGCATTCAAATGTCATCCCAGACTATCAGCCCACTGCAACCCAAATGGCCTTTCATGCCTGGACACTTCTTAAAAGCATCAACAGACCACAAAGACTGTCTAGGGGGATTTGCTTGCTATCCTAATATTAATAATGCAATACAGCACACTTATGGCACAGAGGATTCCACCTTCTGTATCCTAAACTTCAGAGCAAACAAACTGGAAAGACAGACAAACAGCCTTGCAAATGAGCACATGCATTCACGTAAATATCACTAATATCTTTCCTGCAGAATAAGTGACTGTTAAATTAAAAAACTCTACACTAAAAATTATTTGAAAAGGAATCTTCACAGTGCTGAAGGCAAGTTTTAATGCATTAGAAATTAAATTTAAACAGGCTACAGACTACGAAATAGCAGAATAAAATATGACATTGTTCCTTGACAAAAGTTCATCCAAAATACTAGAAATGCTTTCCCTTTTCTTCTATCAGCTCTGCAGCAGGTTAGGCCATGAAATATGGCAACTTAAAAAAAAAAATCATGCCAGTAAGCAGGTAGCCACTAATTTCACAGAGAACAACACAGAATGTATAATTGCAAGGAAGACATTAATCTCTCCTAGCTATGGAGGTTTGAAATGTTCTACCAAGCACAGCAGGTAACAATAAACGTGAAGTCATCTCTCTGTCCTGCTTCCTCTTTCCTCCTTCTTCCTCCATCCCTAAAGAAACTCCCAAGCTTTCCCTCTTCCCAGAATCCTGTCCATGATTTTGGAAATCCTGTTCACACTCACTTATTTCTATCTATTTATTTCCAGGCATATATGCTGTCCTGGTCTGTCTGTCTACAGTTCAGACAAGGTCTCAGCACCAGTGTTCAGCTGGCTTAACAAGACCATGAGGTGTTCTTCACTGATTCACCTTCCATAACTCTATGAATTATTTGGATAAAAATCTGATAAGGATTTTTATCATGAAAGCAAAGAGACTGTGTATTCCACTACTTATACTGAGTGCAATTAAGTGACAGTGTATTTCACACGACAACAGACAAAGCGAGCTATTACAGGACTGACACAGAAGCACCATTAAATATATTTTGAAGTCCCATGAACTCCTTGATTGGGTGGTGGGTTCCTTTTAGTGTGGCATACTGGGTGACCTGATGAACTTCTGCATGGACAGTTGCTCCGTCTTCAATCCCCACAAGTCACTTAAGTGAGACAAGCAGTTTATATGAGGACAGCCTTGCACTGGCCAGCTATTTGCTCAGTCCTTTTCTCTCTCTACACAGAGTCTACTGAATATAGTGGGATTTTCTTTACAGCTCAATAGAAGACAAAATTCAGTCTCTAGCTCTTATTTTACACTAACAGGAATAAGACAATAAATAATTAGATATCAAGTGAAGAATGTGGTCCAGTGCCTGGAGTTTTTCCCTTGTGTGTTCAATTTAGGGCATATTCTATCAGTGTGGAGATCTTATTCTTTGGTATTAAGTAAAGCACAGCTGGAATAGTCACATAAAACCATTATGTTGTTAACTTAAGAAAATAATGGCACCAAAATTATTAGCCAAAAAGTATAATGGATTCTTCTGTTATCTTTCACAGCTTAATACTAATTTAACGTTTTACAAAATTGATGTTACAATTTCAACTCTGTTTAGTACTGTCATTACTCAAACCCAAATAGCTTTCAGCTGCCCACCTCAACTGCATCTTATTAGCCTTTCATGTAAGCTAATTTATGCAAATCCAGTATTAGTTAAATAATTAAACTGACCCTCGACATTCATGTTATAGACATTGTCTGGCACTAAAAGATGCAAGAGAAATTCAAATCTCGCATCTTCAGCACTTAGGCTTCCGTCTTTTCAGCTGCAGCAGCACAATGTCTGTTTGTACACATCTATATGAATCCATCTCTTAAAAAAAAAAAAAGTGAATTTAAAAAATGAAACTGTTAACTGCTGTGTTTTCATCGCCCTGCTTTTCTCTCCCATGCCAGGTTTACATTGAATTTCAAGACTTTGCACCTACAAAACATGACTGGCTACTTTCAGCTTTTAATTAAATTAACAATGACAAAATCTGGCTGACAAAAAGTAACTCAGTCCAGAATTTCTCTTTTTTACAGACCTTTCTTGACTGTAATTACTAGAGTTTTATCCTCTGAAGCTGGAGAGATGAAGCCTTAGAAGGCTGGGTAACAGGGTAACAGGCCAGAGTTAATCAGCAACACTGGGATATCAGGACAGAGTAAATGCAGGGAAACGACTTTTCAGTGCTGACTGCTGGACACATAAGTTGCTGGACTACAGCTTCCCTGTGGCTCTACTAGGGCAAAGGAGGCAAAAGTTATGTCTCCACACAGCAGTGCTGAAGTGGCACACTTACACAATTTGTAAATGTCAAATTGAAGATGACAAACAAAAATGAAACTCTTTGGATGCGGATGCAACAACAGTCACTTCTCTAGAAAGCAAAGAGAACAAGGTAATTTCACACAATGATTCTGTGCTGCTTAACATCCCTGGTCAGAAGCAACCAAATCAGAAACTTGCACTTTTTGCCATTATAATGGTAACTGTCACCCCTGTTCAGCTTTATTCTGTTTTACACAGCTGAGCTGAACTGAATGATGCCATCGTCCCCTCAACTGGCTGGGCTGGTGTCAGTTGGTGGCTTAAATGGACAGAGAAGAAAGAATTTAGCATCCTGTGACTGAAAATCAGAATTGCTGGGCTGCATGTGTGTGTGGTGAAGCAATACAAATAAAGACCACTTTTTGTTTTGCTCCAGTGAATTGTCAAAGAGATCTAGAAAGCCAGGGGATCTCATTATGGTAATATAGGTTAAATACTTTAAAAGCATATGGTGTTACTATCCTGAATGAAGCTGTCCCTGCCGGCTCCAGGAAGCAGACAATAGGCCAGAAAGACATCTCGTGTCTTTGGTCCACCAATGGAAACTGGGGATTATCAATCACCATGAGAAAACATTGTGTGCTATCTAGTATCAGGTAATGGCTTGTCTTTTCAATTAAAATTTGACTTATCCTTCTTCAGAAAAGAACAAGCTCTAGCCATGTATAACACCAGCCAAAGGAAAACAGAGCTCTACAGTTTCTTAAGGTCCATTCTTTGCTCAATAAAACAGTATCTGTAGAGATGGGTGAATACAGAATACAATGTATCTCAACAATATATGTAGAGATGGAAATGCTTCCACAGAGATGCTTCCTGCCCATGGGGAAAAAAATATCCATGAAAATGAACAGGCACAAAATAAAGATGTTTTGCCTTATCACAAAGCTTTAAATATGCTTGGATATGGCCAAAATATTTATTTCCTTTCTCCCACAAAGCTCTGTGTAGTTCACTGCTGATAAATTCTTTGTTGTGAAATGGAGGTGATTATCACATATTTGCTAATTTTCTCCAGTAGGGAGCAGTCTCAACATTGACCTTTCTAAGTTCAAACGTCAGCTCTTTCCCCATGGGCACTGAAATAATGTGTTGTCACTCTCTTGGAGCCCATGACAATGACACAGCGTAGTCCACAAAGACCCTACCAGTCGTCTGACCCT
Source organism: Chaetura pelagica (assembly GCF_000747805.2). Lineage (NCBI taxonomy): Eukaryota > Metazoa > Chordata > Aves > Apodiformes > Apodidae > Chaetura > Chaetura pelagica. The sequence goes on along the minus strand of NW_009953923.1, from coordinate 1,455,647 downwards.
GACAGGGATTATCTAAGCTTTCAGAAACGTGTCCTAGGCTACTGCTATTTCAAGAAGTTTTTGGGATTTGTAAGCAGCTCTGCTGCAGACAGGCAGCTGAAGCACTACAATATTCTAAAGATAGTAGAAATTCTTAGGGATGCACCAATTTCTTCTGCTGCTATTTTTGAGGGCAACAGATGAACTCTAGCAAATTACAATGGAGCCATTTAGTGGCTAGGGGTTGTAGGGCAAACCGTTGGATTTCATGATCTTGAAGGTCTTTTCCAACCCTGATGATGCTATGATTCTATGATTTACAAAGTAACTGCCTTTAACTCCTCTCCTCCACCAATTTGACAGAAATTGCTGCATCCAAAGTTGGCCAGTGGTTATTTACCCATGTCCCAGTCACTGGCAGGCAAAGCCCAGACTCTTTGCTTTCCAAACCCTAAAGAAAGGTGGATTTAGTTCAGTGGGTGCACTAATAGGGCAGTAACATCTGGTAGGAGTGTAGAGAGAACAGCAGGAGGTGATGATTTATTGCATTATCACAGCAAGATTTGGCAGAGCTTCTTTGCTGGCACTCTCAATTTTATTTCCTGTTCTACCCTGAAAAAGGAAATTAGGAACCCCTGAAGGAAGGACCAGACACAAGACATAAAGGCCAGAATTTCCTTCCATACCACCAAGGTTCTGGAGGTGGTTCAAGATGGTTCCTTGTTTGGGTTTTTTTGTGTGTATATCTTCTAATAAATTCCTTTACAATAGGCAAATGTAGAAAACATAAAAAAAGAACCACTCCCCTCCACACACATCAGAAGATTTAGAGAGCAACTACCTACAATTTTTTTCTCGTTCACAGCTTCCTGATCGATACTGGAATACTTCAAAATTCTAGCCTTCCTAACTTCCTTACCACCTCTATATATGGATAAAGTCAACTCAAGAAGACAGGTAAAACCCATTATGTACCTGCCTCATCCAGGAGATAAGCTAGAAGTATGTATTTGCCTCTGTTTTTCTCATAATATGATCTATTTCTTTCTATTTCCTAATGGTTTTTAATCCCACTAGCTCTGATGTTATCTGCTTGTGCTCATTGACATTTTAACAGTTTGTAATGTTTGTTCCATTCCTCTAACTCTACTTGTCTTTCTTAACTATTAGCTTCATGGTCCTGGAGAGCCACTGTTGTCTTTGTTTTTCATGCATCTTTTTGCTTCACAGAGCCTTGTGAATGCAGACTTTATCTCATAATAAGTACCCCTTCCTTAATGCTGCTAACCTGCTTACTGCAACTCTATAGACTTCTGCTAAAATACCTGACTCAGCTCCTAATTAATGCATTTTACTGACTGAGCATCCTACTTGCCAGTAACTGCTCTACTGCTTGAAATCACAGCCACTTGCTATTTCAATCCAGCCTTCACCAGACCTCCTTTTCACATTATCAAAACTGCAGTCTTTTTTCCCCAACTCCTTTGACTTTCCACACTGACTCATAAGAAGATTTCTCATGCTTGGTGGTCTCGTCCCTTTAAAGTTTGCCACCCATTCTAACAACTTCTCACCCAGGTCTGGGTTCCACATCCGTATTTCTTCTGCCTCTCCTGCTGTTCTAGTTTCACTAATTCACAGCTCTCTATACTCTACAAGTAAGACGACTTCTGGTTTGTGCTGCTACTCTTCCAGCATTACCTGCTACTCCCAATCTCATATCACAAAATAAATACTACAGCCAGGAACTGGTATTTTATTGCACTGTAAGCACCTAATGCAACCAAGTCCTAAGCCATGGTGAAAACTGTAATCAATAATATATACATGTCACAACATTTGTTAAGTGGCACCAGATAGTACACCATGAAAGGGAAAATACTGTATTCAAGCTATGGTTGAGCAGCCATAATAGTACATCCATGTACATCAAAGGCACACATGGCTCTCTTTCTGCTTAAGTATAAAATTTTAAAATTTCATCTCTATCTGCTTAAGTAGATATTCAGTAAGAAGGATCGAGCGGTTCTCTTTTTGTGCTACTGACATGCTCTTCCACAATATAAACTTTCCATTGCATATTGTAGAAATTTAAAATCACGTTTGCTGGGAAGCAACAGAAATGAGATTCTGTACATGAGAAATGAGACTTTGTATGAAAGCTTTCACACAGAAGGTCTTTAGCACAGTTGAGCACATTCTAGATTTACTTTAGATGGATGATATGTCACTTTAGAACAGAGAAGGTTGAAGAGATGTCTGTAGAGACACAGCCCCAGTAAAATGTAGGGGATTAGCTTGTCAATAAAGTAAACAGACTGCTGTGAGGCAGCTTCATTTCTGACATTAGAAAAATCTTAAATGGTTTGTTGGCAAAGAGCTTGTGCAAAAATTGGGGCAGGCTGTCAAGGCCAAAATCAATTAATTTAAGTTTTTTAGTAGTTGCTGCCTGTCAGGCAAACAGCCTCCATAACATTACAGGGTTAAAAAAAAAATTGCACATAAACATAAAACAGTAAAACTGAATATAATTCATTAGAGAAAGGTATATCTAATATTGTAACAAGAAGACTTAGCTAAAGATGGACTTCATGAGAATATCAACTACATTTATATGAGACTAAACATTTGAATATGTACATGAGCAGCATGTGCATTTATCTCAGCTCCTAGAACCTTCCATAATAAGCTGTTATAATGGACTCAACAGGCACAATAAGCAAAGCAGCTAGAGAAGGGAATACTGCTAATCCACAAGAGTCTGTCAAGTACTAAATCCCGCTGAACAAACACTGAGGTCATGCATATGGGCAGAAAGAGAGTTAATGCTGTAACAACCACCATTCCCTTACTGTAATTTGGTAAGCAGCTTCTCAGCTCACCTGCCCTTCCCAGGTTCTGTTCTACTCTTAAAATACCTGAAGACATATGACACACTATTTCATAGTAACTATGGCTAAAAAGATGGGGTACTGAATCAAAGCCATCCAAGAACAAAACCAGTTCTAGTAGATCCAGTGATACAGATCAATTTCATTAATGTGACAGCACCTCTATCTCCACCAAGAACATCCTTCTGCTATCAAGGCTACCAAACCTACTAAATGAGTACTTCCTTGTCCTTGTCACAAAGTTTAACAGAAACGGCAAATGGTATTTTATTTCTCCATACCTTACCAGGGAAAAAAATATTCGTCCAAATTAAAGGCAACCTAGTATACAAACTGATGGCACCAACTGCTGCAATATTTTCAACCTGTTAATGACACTGATCCTGCTCACAAGGCCAGGAACTTCTCATATTGACCATCTATACTGTAAAAACAGGTTATTTGCATGAACATGAGCAATTTAAGGAATGTGCAATTGAATTAAACAGTTGTTTCTCTAAAGAGAACTAAACTGTTATCAAAGATATGCCTTCCATTACTCATGTCTTACCTGCATTATTAGTTGTGAACACAGGTATTCTTCAGTGTTTGCTATTTGATACACCTTTGCCATAACTATTGTTTTTTCCAAAGACTCTCATGCTTTCTCCAGTCTCTGGCTGTAATCTTACATTCGGTACAGTAAAAATAGAAGACACTGCAAAAAAAAAGAGTGTCAGTTCAGAAATTTTTATTTTTCCCAGAAAAGTAGTAATTTAAAAATAATTACAAATAAACACAACACTGAATGTGTATATACAGCTTTTATACATGACACCTATTTATGCAAGTAAGCACTGTAAAAATTCTGAATGGAAGGAAGCTGCATGATGATGGAAGCTGTATGATGTAAATATTTTTAGCTGCATGCATCCTCTAAAAAAATATTTCCATGTTGTGTGTGTCTACTTGCCTGTACAATGCTATATAATAGTATTCTCTATTTTAAAAATTTGCTCTGAGAGCATTTACAAATACATAAGAATGTGCAAAATGTAGTAAGTTTTTTTATAATTTGATGTCATGCATTACATCTTTAGAATCTTGATGCTAGAACTGAGCTGTTTTGTTTGATTTCATTTTATTAACAGTTAAAGACAACTAGGCATTTAAAAAATATCCCAACAACTCAAAAAGTTTCTACATAAAGCAACCCCCTTCTGCATGAACTGGAAAAACCTGGATGATTTCCATGTAATACCAGACAAGTTATTATTTGTAGACAGTATTATACTAACCAAGGGGATCAGACTGCAGATGGTTAAGGACTCACACACTGATATGAAAACAAAACATTTTTACTTAGGATGCCCCAAACTGTTGGGGAACAGTCACTGACTTTTAGCAGCTTCTGAGAAAAAAAATGTCCATATAAAAATATCCTGGGAGACCTGCCACTGCATGATACCATGTGATAATGTTAATAGACTGTTTAAAGAACTGATTGGGCCATAACAGTTTCTTTGATTTTGCACTACCAACTAGCATAGGTCTAAGTTTTTGGAGCTACTCTTTCATCTTTATGCCTTTAAAAGACATGGCTATTGTTTTATGCACAAGATATTCCCACTCTACGACATCTCAACTTGCATTTGATATTCTGCTGTCCTGGCTAACAGACATTATGAATGGCATATATTCTATGCCAATAAATCAACATGAGCTCTCAAATACTGTCTTGGTTTGAGCCAGGATGAAGCCATTTTTCCTTGTACTGATTTTTTTTTTTTCCTTCAGTGAGCTTTCTTTTAACTAGCACCAGAGTGTTCCAACTGAGACTGATAATAGTGGAATGTTTTTTAACTGCTGGGTCTTCAAGGTCGCACCTTTACTCTGCCAGCTCAGACACTACAAGGAGATCTATAACCACCCCATAGGAGGCTGGATTAGACAGACAGCAAAATTGGCCAGAGATATTCCATTCCATGTATCTACGTAAGCTCAGGGGGAGGTCAGAGATCACAGAAGACAATTTCCTTCCTGTCTCTTCTTCCCTTCTCTTCTGTCCATGGAAGACATAGTACTCCAGAAAGAACTGAGTCAGAAAATGGGATTCATTTCAAAACCAGTCTTGTGACTGACTGGGCTAAAGAGCATGGTATTGAGTGGATCTACCATATCCCATACTATGCACAAGCCTCAGAGAAAACTGAAAGGTACAATGGTCTGTTGAAAGCTACCCCAAAGGAGAATATATGAGCATGTGCTGCTGGTACAGCCTGCGCAAACCTCCGGAACACTTGTGTGTCACACAGAATGGGATTTCTCGGGAGTGTTCGCAGCTCAGGAGATGCTGTGAGAGTTGCTGGGGGAGGCAATAGAGGCTCTGTACATTTCCTGAACACATTTGTATATAATTGTATATATTTTCTTATATCATTGGTGTTTAATTAAAGCTGTGTAGTTTAGTTTTCAATTCAGTAAAGTCTCTCTCTTTTTCTCTCTCTCCTTCCCCACCTGGGTGGGAGGGGGAGGAGATCGAGAATGTTGTTGTCCAACCCGAGTCAGATGGTAACAACAAATTTATTGGCGCCCAACGTGGGGCTCAATTTTAAGCCCAGATTATAACTTTTCATTAATCGGGAGTGTTCAAAATTTCACCTCTGATGGGATGAATCCCTCAGATAGCAGTGGGCAATAGTTCTGCTGAATTTCATAACAGATTGAAAACTGAACAGACACTTTCTGCAATGAATCTATTGGGCCTTTTTCCAAATACGCAATTGTACATGTGGTATACAGCCAAGGGCATACTGCTCTGTGTAGCTGCTCTTTATTGTTTCATAGTTTATTGACAGAACTGTGGCTATAATCAAGCGTATAATTACTAGCCTACTGATCCTAGGGGTTAGGATATTGATCTTTATGGGGGCACGGTATGTGTACAGTTACAGTACAAATCCTAAGGTGAACGGAATGGTCCACGTTGGTAATGCCAACAGCAGGTTCAATTTTACCTTTCCATTTTCTTTCAAGCTCAATCTCCCAGCTCTTGATTTGAATAACACTGGATCTAGTGGATATGCTCCTGCTAATGTTTATAATATATTGTGGATACTTAGGGTAAGGTGTTGCTCCACTCACTGCCAATCCCCCACAGGCAGCTGCCACTTTTGCTGCTACCACTCGTGATGCTGCCACCCCACTGCTGCTGAGACCACATCTGATACTACTACAAAAACAGCTGCCTCTACAAGTGCTGCTACAAAGACAACTGCCTCTGCAAAGACCAAGTCCAAACCCTTGCAAATCAAACTGGTTAATCCTGTGACCAGGAGCAAAGCAAAGGTGAAACGCTCCTCCCTTTTTATGTGCTCCCATCTGAGACATCCAGAGTTTCTTCAAGCAATGACAGAGACTGAAATTGAGGAAGCAGATGATTCTAAATCAGTTGACGGAGCAGGTACCTCTCAAACAGATAAAAAATCAGGCCCTTATCAAGCAGATAGAACAGCAGGTCCTCTCAGTCAGATGATAATGATGACCTTGTCCAGCCTTTCTCTGTGAAGGAATTGCTCCTCATGAGAAAGGACTTCACTTGCACTGATGGTGAGGGAATTCTTCCCTGGTTGATCCAATGCTCTTGATAGTGGTGCTGAAACCTAGAACGTGGATGAGAGAGAAGCCAAGCAGTTGGCATCCCTGGCCAGAGATGTTGGTATTGATAGAGCACTTAGTAGTAAGACGGGAACTACCACCCTGTGGGACCAACTTCTTTCAGCTGTGAGAGAGAGATACCCCCACAAGGGTGACATCGAATGGCACCGAAGCAGAACACCCACTCTTGAGAAAGGCATCACATACCTGAGAGAAACAGCTGTGCGAGAGGTGATCTATGATAACGATGGAATTACAAATCCTGATGACGTTCTGTGTGACACACAAATCTTCCGGAGGTTTGTGCAGGATGTACCAGCAGCACATGCCCATATATTCTCCTTTAAAATAGCTTCATCCTGACTCAAACCAGGACAAACACGAAGGCAGACATAGGGGAGGACTGAATTTATTTATTTTTAATCAGAAATAACAACTACACATGTTTAGTAAAAGAGGTTAATCTATAGATTACTGCTCAGATCTGAGATCAATGAAGGCTGTGTTGCTTCATAAATTGTACAGTACTGTATTGCATTCCCAAACAAGACGCTTTTAGCAGAACTGCACAGCTCCCACCTTTTTAATGCACTATTTATAAAAACTGGAAGTGGCTAGATGTTAGACAGAGTTTATCTGGAAACTGAAGTTCCAATCCAATTGAAATGATGCCTTGACTTCAAACTGAACCAAACAAAAAAATCAAAATCTTGCTTCTTACATAAACTCGTTTTGAATGCATTTTTAAAATAAAGAACAAGATCAAAAATTTATTTTGTAAAAGGTTACACAGAATAGAAATACATAGTCCTAAAGTCAAAATGAGATGAAAAAGTGAAACATTCCTTTTTTACTTCTTCAATGTAGGCAGAGTCACCATACTTTTGAAAAATACCGTGATTCCAAAAAAACAATATTTTCTGATGGAAAATAATTTGACTGATTCCCACCCTGCCTATTTTTCTTTCTCCTCACTTGTGACTCTATTCTTTGTTTTTAGTGCTATATCCCCAATTTTTTAATTCAGCACTAGGACCAAATTGGACAAAATGTATTCCATGATGAATACTATTCAGCACAGAGATTTGCAAAAAAACAGTGCTGTCTTGATTAGGATGGGGTAGATTTTGCATGTACACACACTTCTGTTGTGCATAACACACAATGTGTTCATACTTACATTGAATTAACTATGAATATCAAGAGTTTCCCAATGTGAAATAGTAACCCAGGGAAGCTGAATCACAAAACCTGGTAATTTCACTCCACAGTAAACATGTTCCCAACTATCCAAAGTATATGACTTCTTTGTTTTGTAAATATGTTTACAAGTATATCTAAGTCATACTAAATTGAAATGATTGTAGTATTTGATACTGAGATTGTCCTTTCTTGCATCTGGATTTATGCTTCATAATGATTATCTACTAGACACAGAAATAGTGATTCTGTAACTCAAAATTTTACTCGAGGCATTTAGAAGAACCTTGCTTTAAAATATAATGATTTTCCATCTTTATTCTCCCCCCTTCAAAAGGTTTCACTGCTCCTGATGTTTAACGTTATGCAAAGACGTGTTTCTGCCAATGAATATCGCCTTATGGTTATGCTTCTGCAAATAACCTGCTGTGAGCTGATAAAAGGATTAATGCAGCCAAAATTCTTAATCTGTGAAATTACAAATTAAATTCTCATATTAAAAATACCACCCTGAGGTATTTTTTGTGGTTTTAATTCCCCTCTGGTGTTCTGCATACATTGTGCTTGTTAATGACTAGGACAAGACTGTCTCTGTTGGCAGCCTGCTGCAGAGTGATAATGTGTAGGCATTTACTTCACTGATAGAACTGGATTTAACCACTGACTGATAAACTAAGTGGCAAGTGGGTAATAAGTCCATATTAACTGAAAAGTACTACTGCAGAATTCAGAATTCAAAATCCTGGCTAGACTAAGTCACACAGTCATAACGATTGAGATGTCACTACCGCAGAGTGATTTTTGTTTGCCATTTAGTGGAAAAAGGATAAATGAACTGGCATTCTTGATATTTCATTAGTCCTAAAGAAACTAATTTCTTTGCATCAGTTTCAGCAAAGGCAGTCTTAATTTACACTGCCATCCCTTGAATTTTCAGTTTATGAAGTACTGCAGAGAGAAAACTGATTGGTGGGCTAGCATGGCAGAGGAGGAAACTGGCAATCTTTTTGCAGAGCAAGGACATGGTCTATGACAGAGTTGGTGATGGACCAATATTAATGGTGCTAGTTTGATTTTAATGTTTGCATTCTACCGACAGGAGAGTGCTCTTCAGAGCAGACCTTGAGAAAGGGTAATTGGTCAACCAGGCCATAGAACCAGCTCAAAATGTAACAACAGATGCCATGGATGGAAAAGATAAACTTTTGGAAGACTAAAGTCTTCATACTGAAAACTGATGTAAACAGAATCTATTGTGGATTAATATTCAGAAAGGGGGATAATTTTTTACAGGCAAACTTTTAAATCAGCCATAGTTACACACACGTGCTATTGCTGCATCTCTGAACTTTTTGCCTTAGAGTACTGGATGTAGATCTTTTGCTAATGGATATATGTTTGAAAGCAGAGAATAACATACAGTGTTCTAATTCAAGCATGCTTCTCTTGTTCACACTGAGATAGAGCAAAATGCTGATTGTTATTCCCGTGTGAAAGCTCTTTTTAATAACAGAACTTTTTCTATATCAAAAATACCATGCATGATATTACGTTTACCCAGAATAAATGGCAGTGTGCCTTTAACACTGGAAAAATATATGGACAAGTATAATATGAGTTACAATTAATAAAGAGAGAATTGACAGAATATATGATGATAGAACATTTTTGCCAAGTCAACTGGAATGCATTGTTTCATAAAAGAAACAAAAAGATGTACATAAACACTAAAAGAATTCCTAGTTAATAATATAATCTTCCATTGTCTTCTTACACAGTCTCATACAGCAAATTAACTGATTGTCTACTTTGGGTTTCTCAGACTTCTGAATTCTGAGCCCTTTTTTAAAGGTTACTGTTATAACAGATAGAGATTCAGTGCCTCAAACACGGCTGGATTTTTATCCTGTATGCTGCAGCTAGTTAAGAAGTACTGTACGTTACAAAGTGAAAAGCACTAAATATGTAAATTGTATTTTTCCTTTTGCTTTATGACAATTCAGATAATTCTCTTGGCTGCACACATAATCAAATACAAAGATAGCTGGCTGCAGACTGCAGAGCAGAGATAGCAAAAAAAAAAGAATCCATTTTTTCCTGTGTCAAGCTAACTATGGAATTTCCAGCTATACAATTTCACTCATGTATTTTGTGTGTGGCTGTGTATGTCCATGAAGCTGCCTGCACATGAAGGTTAGAATATGCTCATGCATCTGTATGAACTACCTTTTTGTTTATTCGATTTGGAGGTGGTTATACTCACTATCAGTTAATTCCCATAGCCGTGGGGGCAGATCACTGAAATACTCATGGCTCAGGGCTGCCTGTGCTGACAATCTGTTCTTTGGGAAACACTGGAGTAGTTTGGAGGCTAGATCTTCTGCGTGATTCACGTAGCTCAGCCTGAAACACAAACAAGAAGGTTCTTCTGAAAAACAATCCCATTATTACTAATTCCATCTGCAGTCAGCATAGCTGAAAAACCAAGTCTTGCTAGCGAGGAAAAAAGGTCTGTTTGGGAGCACTACTTGGAAAGGTATTTCTCAGGCTAGGGAGACAACAAATTATTTCTGGATTGACAGCTCTAAATTAATATAAATTTTACAAATATAGAGCATATAATATATAACATGTATCCTAGTACACTAAAGGATCATAAGCAACAGCACTTTGAAAGCAACTGTTTTGATGCTTCCATTTACATTTTATTGAGTAGTACACCAACCAACTGAAAATTTACAGCGCTGGAAACCAATGGTTATTACTATCTGAACCCATGAGATCCAAGCTTAAAATAACAGCAGTATTCATACAACTTCATGAGGTATCAAATTCTAAAATCCAATTATGCTTAACACACAACATATGCACCATGTTTCATAAAGACATTAGTCTTTCAGGAAGTACTGACATTTTTTCATATATTCACACAGCAGGGGCTGACTCATTAGGTGTCAATGCAATGCAAATATTAAATTGGAAGTGAATTATCTTTTCTAAGCTACTTAGGGAAGTCTGAGAAAACTCATTGTTTTACTGGGATGTGTATGCTTGGGAATATTATAAGGAAATATAAACTAAAAATAATAGATTTGGAGGGGAGAGAGTAAAATGGGGATCAGCAAGATGTGGCTTTGGTCTGGTAAAATAAATCTGCCTCCTAAATTTCCAAAGCCACCAAGCTTCCTATAATATACTGCCGAAAAAAAGGTCCTGAATCGAAATCATGTTGCTATGAATAGCATGCAATCTTGTAAATTCCACCATGCCTTCACTCAGTGAAGATTTCTTGTCAGGTAAAAATGCCGAAGTGTATAAAAGGTCTCATATTTTAGAATGCACTGATTTCCCAAAACAGATGGAGTAGACTGCAGCCCAAAATACTACAGCGTTCGAAAAAGACAGTCTTACCCTCTAAAATCAATAATCCTACAGCACATTTCATGCAAATGTTCATTTTTGTTCAGCTCAAGCTGACTTTCTGGAAAGCCATTCAAGGAAGATGGATTAAACCGTTACTGTTCTAATAGGCTGACATGGCATAATTTATATGGATCAATGTATGCACAGGTGAAAGCTATCTCTGCAATAAAGAACAGACAACACTGAAAACACTAAATAAAAAAGAGTATTGTTATTACAGTGAGAACTCTAAGACACAAACATCATAGACACTTTTTATCCCTGCCTATACTACACTCAGTATGAAAATAAAATATTAAATGTCAAAAGCATCTCAATGAAATCATGTGCTGCTTTATGTATGATATGCTGATATTAGTAATGGTTGAAAAAAATATGCCACTGATCTTTTTAATTTCTAGCAACTGTACACTAGATGGGAATTTTTCAAAACTGTGCCTATCTGATCTCTTCTTGAGAACTGGCAGGATATTTGCCCAGAATTTACCCAGGGATGAATTGCCCAGAATGGCTGACCACTTTGGGACATTATTCTCATCAACCATAACCTTGCTGAATTCCCAGGATTGGAATTTAGAATTGCTATTCCAGGTTAAACAGATTCTGAACTCCAGTGTTTCTGATGGGTGTAATTTTTTTTAGTTTTAATTTTCAGTTCATGACAAAATAAAGGCATCTTTAATGAAACAATCATTGCCTGTAAATCAGATTATACATTAGATTAATAATTTCAGACTCATTAAACTTCCAGATTGTAGAAATTTTTTTTCATTAAAGCCTTGTGAAAATTACAGCAAATTTCATTACAGAACACAGCAAAATGCTAAGAGAAAAGGCTATTCTTAACAAAGAAAAAGAAAAGGAGGAGTAAATGTTCAAGGAGGATTGGTATCAGTTCTTCCACACATCCAAAATTTCAATGGACTAGTGATTGTATTGAACATGTGAGGCCTGTTTTGTGTCCTTACTCTACTTGCACCAATTATTTGTTCAGAGGTCCTGGCAAGTCATTTCACCAACATATTTTTTTTTCCCATATTCTTTTAATATTTTTTCCTGCACCCGTTTTAGGAGCCATAGTAAAGTTGCTCTGTATTGAATGAAAGCTACTGTAAAGCCAGAAAAATTAGGTCTTTTAAGTAAATAGTGAAATATTACCCTCCAACATGAGACTTGCACAACTCTTTATCTGAATCATAGTTATAGTGAGGATGCTAGTTAATAAGGCAAAAATAAAAGAATATTCAAACATTAATGAATTGTGAGTTGCCTGTGAAATTACAGATGATGAACCCCTAGTTCCTCAGTGCTCTTGAACAGAGCAGTGTGGGCATCTTGACCATATTACTGGTCACCAATGAACCTGGCATACTGCCAAGTTTTTTTAGCAAGAAAATCAGATTAACTAATATGAATTGAAAATATTTTGAGTAGGGACAGTTTAAAAAGCCAAGGTCACCTTCCCAATTTAAAAACAAAAAAGATACCCTGTTTATGGAGAAGCCAAAGACAGATATAAAATAATCAGCAGAGTATACATTAATAAAATATAAACCAAACAAAAATATCTATGGCTGCAACATAATCACATGAACTAACTAAGTAATTGTGAACAAATCAGCCAAAATTAGAACTGGTTCATTAAATATCATTAATAAATAGAAAAAAAAAAAAGATTAAATCCATTGCAGAGCCTGCAAAAATAGTTCAAGATGCTAAAATTTTTACATTTACCTGTCCTGATAATACTCTAAGGGGTGGGTGTGTTAGCTGTATTTACAGTGCTTTGAAAATTCCAGTTGCTACATTATTAGTATTATGTTTCCAAGCATTTAGAGATTTTAAACTCAGAAGGGACAGTTAACGATCAAGTCTCACCCCCCGTGTAACACAGGCAGAAGACCATCCAAGTAACTCATGGATTAAATCAGCACTTTTAGCTAGGGTCAGCTGTATCTTTCAAGTTCCACACAAAAGTTCTAGCTTTGCACAGCAATGAAAAAAATCTTCTCCAAAACCCATGTCTTCTGCTCAGGTCACTTCTGGAATCAGTGGACACTGCAAAAGGCATACGCATGTGGACTCCTAAGGTTGCCAGTCTTAAAATGAATGACTTAGTGAAATGCATGACTAATTTTGCTGCTTTGTTTAAAGACAAGCTATTCTTTTATGTATGAAAAATGCACTGTGTGATTATGTATTTAAATTACATCTACTACATTAGAATTGTTTGGAGAAACCCATTTAGTGCATAACCTCAGTGGTCTGGAACACTGGAACATTTGGGTTTGTTCGTTTGTTTTTTGGTTTGGTTTGTTTGTTCGTTTTTTCTTTTTTCCAATACTCTCTTTAAAATCTCCTTAAAACATAAACAATTTGTCTGATGCAAGTTTGAAACATGATTCCTCAATAAAGGCAAAGGCTGAATTCTGTGATGGGGTTCAGTAGTTAAGCATCTAACACAGAAAAGTTAACAAAAAGAACTAAAGAAAAAAAAGGATTTAATTTTTAAATACACCTCCTTCAGTTTGCAACAGGATGGAGTTTGATACAATATGGCTTTGTGTTTAAAACATAATAGCATGTTTTGTCTCACAGCAGTTGGGCCATATAGGAACTTGGCATGCATGATATGGCAAGTCTCAATATTCACGCTTCACTTACTGTCACACTAATCACTAAGGAATAGTTACTAGCCATGACAGCATACATACTTGCAGAAAACATGGTGAACAGCAGAATAGAGAGAAACCTCTGATAATGAGAAACACTATATAGATACTGTTTTGAGAAATATTTGGAATATTTTTATACTCTGATGGCACTTGTGTAATACACAGTGTATTACACTGAATTTCAACTTAATCCCAACGCTACTTATGGCCTTAGCTCACGAAAAATAAGCACCGTATGAACCTGTCTCACTTTAAACATATATGAATCTGACTAGACTTGAGCAGTTGTAAATCTCATTGGATTACAAGAATTTGATTTAATTTCAGAAAACAAGCTTAAATGTCTTTTTAGTGAAAAGGAAGGTCAGTATTTGGTCAAGCAGAACATGACTAAGATCACTGAAGTTTGGTTTAAGCTCTTGAGAAAAAAAGATTTTGGGCATGTGCAGTGAACTTCTGAACTGGGAGTGATTTGCTTTTAAATGCAATAAGAAGGCAGCTCAAATTCACATTAATAATTAAGACAAATGGGCATCAAAACAAATGGAGCTACTCTGTTGTCTATATACTCCTAACACCATGAAGTAAATACTTCCCAAAGCAAAAATAATTTACTGTGCCTGTTTTCCATGTGAAGATACAAATCTTGTACCATATCATTAATTAATTTCTTGCCTGGCGTTTACAGCATGGCCTAGAGAAGTAAGGCACCTAATTCCCTTTGGAAATCTCAGCTCTGCTTCTTTATTGTAAATAATCCCTTGCAACCTAAAGTGCTGAAAGACAAAACCACAGTTAACCTGAACAATCACACCATTTAGCAGTTACAAGTTTAACGGCACATCTTGGTGCCGATCAAACAGGACGTATGGCAAGCCTCACAGCTTATTTTGCAGAGGATACCATGGTCTCATCAACAAGGCCCCAGAACAGTCCCTGCAGTAGCTCATCCACCACTGCACCACCATGAAAGTCATAATGCCTGTTTTCACTCAAGTCATCTTGAGGCCAGCAGTCTCTCCCCCTTGTCCCAGGCATTAGACCTCTCCTAAGCTCAGACACAAAACTGTGCCAACACTGTGCATTACATTTAATTATTTTTTTTGCAAATCCATTAACTTCTGACCAGCTGATGCAACATGACCTCATGTGCCTTGACAGCTTGCACCTCTGAATATGCACATGACCCTACTAGTAGCAGCTACGCAGCACACAGATATGAACAGGGCCTACATTAAGTAACATTTCCTTTTTACTAAGTATGAACAGCCTTTTCTGTTGTTCAGCCATGCCGAGAACACCTACCATCTTCAAAGACCTGATGTGCCAGCTCCAGCATGCAGGAGCTGCTTCCCTAACACGCCTGGTGTGCCTCCACGGAGCTGTTGTAGAGATTATTTAGCCATCATGAAACCACCGCAAGAAGGGAACACAAGTTTTGATGTGATGCTTTTAGCTTTTGATACAGATGAAGGTATAAAGCAGCACCTCAAGACAAGAATCTAATGCAGTAAAGACATTATCATTTTTCTCAGTGTTTTACACAGAGGGTACTGAGGACTAAAACTGATGAACAAAGAGAAACAAAAGCTTCTTAAGGAGGTTTTACTTGTTGCTGATAAATCACAAAATACAGATTTTGCTCTACAGCACAGTGTAGTGGCACTTCAAGCCAAAATATAAATATTATTTAAGCCACAGTTAAACACAGGCACAGGAACTGTATTTCAGTGTTGGTACTGTCTCCCACACCGGCATGTGGTTGCCAGCAGCAGTCCTTATTTTGTGCGGGTTGTGCACGTTCTTCAAAAGAAGCATGTCTCCAAGCACCCACTGTCCCTCTTGTTCTTCCCAAATTGAGAAGCTCGCAGCTGTTTAGATTCAGAAATGCTGAGCTCTCTACACATGCAGGGCAGGAAAATATGGTCTCCAAGCTCCCTATTCCATTGGTTTAATTGTACTCCTCTAGCTCAGTACCCCACTAGAAGCAGGACTGCCACATTACTGCAATATCCTGCTCAGGCTTCTCAGATGAGCTAGGCTGGGGCAAATCCTGCACTAACATGGCCATACTGCTCCAAGCACCTGTCCTTGCCCTGTGCTTCTTTGTAACACTGCATTCCAGTCCAGGCCTTTGCAATTTACATAAGGGCGAATGAAACAATCCTCTTTGGAAAATGAGAAATTAATTTGATCTCTTTTAATTATATTACCATATCACAGCATCAGCAGTCTTATCTGTTGAAGTACCAAAAAGGTGGTAAAAAAATTTATTATTAAAATAAAAGCTATGACAACCAATGGTAAATACTGGAACAGAGATAAAAGTTATCAGTCTTTGACTCTCTGGTATTGCTGTTAAGATAGAAGTAAAAGAGGTCAGAGCCCCATTTGAAAAGCTGTGGAGGTAAGTTCATTCATTGCATTCCACGAAGGTAATAATAACCCTGACCTGTCTGAACTTATTCTCACTTGCCAGTTGCACAGATGCCATTAGCTGGAAAGCAGCCAAGTTGAATAGCATTTCAGGAAAAAAAGTGAACATAACAAATGCGTGTTCTAACAAAACAGGCAACTAGTTGTGGTTTTATTTTCTAGTTTAGCTACTGTAGATTTACCTCTAGGTAAATAATTTTTATACACTTAGTAAATTCTGAAAAGAATCTACTGACCCAGTAGGTAAACCGTAATTATAGTTGCAGCTTCTGAACTTCTCAGAATGGAGAATTAAGATGCTTCATCTGCGCATGAGTCACATGAGGCTTCAGAGATTCTGTTTGGTCACACCTAAGCCAGACAATGAAGATCCAACCTCACATGACAATTCACATTTGCTCATGGCCGTTAAGGTCAGTCATGACTAGATCATAAAATCATTTGTATGTGTCATCACTGAATGTATCTTAAGACAAAAACTTAAATAATAGCTGATTTCCTCTTTACTCTTTCTGCACTAGATGTTATGAGTTTTAGTGCCCATTTCAAAGGTATTACTATATTTCTACAACACAACACTGCTTAGGATATCCAGCTTTAAAGGTTTACTTCATGTAGGAAGAAGACCATTAACACCCTTAGAGAAAGCAACACATTTAAAAAATTTGGTTGACTTGAGCTCTAAATGCAAAGCTTAAAAAGAACCAGTTAATTCACAACAGACTTAATAGAATCGCAGGTTTTGTCCTTCTATAGCATGTCATGCACCCAGGCTAGCACTTGTCCTGATACCTCAGCTTAAATATGCTGGGCTGCAAAAGCTTCTAAAGAAATCCAGAGCCAACTACTGAGAGCTCAGGACATGAAGATAGCCAATACTGTTCATTGACAATATTGCAGGTATTTCCTCCATTTGTTCTATACTATTTTAGATTGGACATCAGGAAGGAATTCTTTACTGCAAGGATGGTGAGACACTGGAACAGGTTGCCCAGTGAAGCTGTGGATGTCCCCACCTGGAGCATTCAATGACAAGGTTGGATGGGGCTTTTAGCAGCCTAGTCTAGTTGGAGGTGTCCCTGCCCATGGCAGCAGGCTTTGGACTAGATGATCTTTAAGGTCCCTTCCAACCTAAACCTTTCTATGATTCTATGATTTTGATATAGAATCAGGCTTGCATTTGACATTTGGTATAATTTTGCCAGGATATTATATGCTAAAGTGACAAATGAAGCAAGGACTACGGAGTCTGCATGATAGACATTAAAGACAAATAAGCTTATCTAAACAGCAAACATACACTGTATGTCCAGTAATAACTTACTCTAAGCTATTGATAAAATGGCTATCTGTGATACAATCATGTAACTGCCTTAATTCCTGGGAATTTTTCTGATATTCCAGGCAACATGACTGCTAGGTACAGTGTTCTGCTGCTATTTAAAACCACAACTAATTTTTTGACCTAAAAAAATACCTGGATTATTTCACATAATTTCTCTCAGATTACAGCAATTTCTCTCAGATACTGGTATCTCCAGAAAAAGTATAGCCGAAGAAATTTTAATCATAATATGCCTTACTGTTTTGCCCTAGAAAGAATTTAGCAATTACTTCTTTTTGCTTTTACATGCTGCCACCGATCAGGTACTTAATTCTTTCACATCCCGATTAGCCCAGTATTAAAATACTAACTAGGGAATACATAGTGTATTAGTTACACCACAATAGAATAGTACTGAATATGCTAGATTTATAGTTCACTGGAAGATCTGTGCTTGCTCTAATTAATGAAGAACAACAACATAGTGGTGACATCTAATCAGAAGCTTTGGATTATTTTGAAACTCTTTAAAGGCCATGAATCTTCTGATCAAGGAAAGTGTTTTTTAAAGGCCTTCTTTGTGCACCACAGCTAGTTGAATAGAATATCCTTGGATAATAAATACAGCTAAAAATAATTACTAATACCTCAACCATTTTAAGAGCTATTATTTCACCTGAAAATGGAGAAAATCTATCTTTAATCCTGAACAAAAACTCTTCAAGGTTTATGTTCTCTATAAACCTTTCACTGAGAAATGAAAATATAAGTTAGTAATGCAATAAATGCCCCAACAAATATATCAGATTTTTCACTTAATGCTTTTTACAGGCTTAAACCAAACTGAGTGAAAGAAAATCACCTTTTACAGTCTGACTCTTAGAGGAAGAATGGCTTTCTGTTACGCTTTTTAATAGAAGGCATGGTGAATTTATATCAAACTCACTGAATCTTGGGGCATGATAAAAGGAAGAAAATACGGCAGCAGAGTTAACATTCCATAGCATTCTTTCTTCACATATTTATTTCCTCACTGACTGGACATAAGCCAAAGCAAAGGAGGGAATAAGCTCCCCCTCAAACATAGAAATAGCTCAAATAAACCTTTGGCACACAATGCAATCGAAGCTTTCTGCTTTTTCTCCTCCCACCCTCAACAACCTGTATTGTTTCTCTCCAAATAATCCAAGCAAAAAAATTCTGCAAACTAAAACCAACCAAGCTCTGAATTTCAAATTTGTCACTGGGTGCAGCCACCAAGGCAATAAACAAATTTCCACTATTTTCCCTTATTAAGTAACTACACAAAGAAAAAAAAAAAAAGCTGTCTTCTGGGACCTATTGCTTTTTTCAAACAAAAAAAAAAAAAAGAAGACAGAACTCAGTTATAGTAAACTGCCTTACAAATCTCTACCCCCTTGTCTGATATTTTATCATTTCAGGTTTGAGGAATCTTAATTTCATTCTAATGTAAATAAGAACTGGTCTGTTTGCACAGTACTTCAACAAGAATTTGCTGCAAGGTTGCAGCATGAAGGCAGTGCCCTGAAAAGGATGACCTTGCTTAATCAGTGAAGCCAAAGATCATTTATCACAGTTAACCTACAAATCTGTCTTGCTGGGGCCCCAGATCCATCAACCACTCGGAAACAGCTACTGGTTGTGTCCTCCCACCACTCCCAAAAACATTGGATGGGTCTGATCTTTTCTATTATTGTGTACCTCTCAGCTAATAAAAAATATTTTTATGGATATGGAACAAATTGGAGTACTTTGTATTTATTTATGCAGCTCATTAAAAGTGCATAGTGATTTGGAGACAGAGAGAATGCCCCAAGCCTAGAAAGCTCAGAAAGACAGACCCCAGGCATATATGCATGTATTTAATTTTATGTATATGAGTTGTCTGGCTGAACCCAATGAGACCTAGCAATTACATACAAGTAGGCATCTCGGTCTTTTTGTAACTATACTGCTAAGCTAAGGCATGGCAGGGAAATGATGCCAGAACTAGTAAACATTGAGAGGAAGAAACTAAGATTGTTAAAATGAGAGGATATGGGAATGTATTTCAAGCTTTGCAGTAAGAAATACGTTGTTATGTATTATTACATTTAGACAGATTTACATCATGCAGAACTAGCTGCAGCTCCCGCTGGTATTTGGTGCAGGTGACATCAGAAGACATCACAGGATGGGAAAATATATTTCCATCAGCACTGTAGTGCAGAAGGTACCATTCTCTCCACAGATTCACTCTCCTGATTAAGTACACCACTCCTCTTTACATGAACAGAGATACTTTAGAAAGGAAACATTAGGTGATCCTCCAGTAGGGAGAAGTTGGCAGATTAAAAATCCAGTGCCTGATACCAACAGCAGTCATACTTTAAACAGACAAATATGGTTGTGCTGACCTATTAAAAGAAGTCTAAATTTAAGTTGGAACTTTTGAACAGGGAAAAACCAAGGGTAATTACTGGAAGTTTCTTCAAGCACATTATAGAAGGAGAAAACAGTGACCTCTCTCTAGTATGCAGCTTGAAAATAAACACACGTTATTTTGCACTGATGTTTTTTTAAAAAGTTAAATGCTACATATTGACATGGACCTGCTCTGTGTGTCTGTTTTCACTGAAAAATGTGGATTTTAAGTGGTTGTACTCACATACGTGTGAGGATGCAGTGGTATCTGACACTCAGAAATTGGCTTGCCGTAGGGAAGGACTCAATCCTGAACTATTTTTGCAAATCCTAACCTGTCAAAGTAGCATGAAAGAGACAGGTATGCAGGGAGTTACTGCTATTTAGCCATAAATCAGCAGAGGTGATTTAAGAGCTAAAATCAAAATTGTTCTCTCTAATAGTGGCCACTGAAGGTCAGATTTCCCAGAGAGCCAGATGTCACTAAAAACTGGCTGCCAGTAGAATTTAGGCCACTTCTAATAACCCAAAATAAGCAGGTGGACTTTAAAAAGACTTTGCACATGTGGAATTGTGGAATCCATGGAGCTCTGTGATAGGCCTGGTCATGTGCACTGCCACCAAAGCAGGATGGGCAGGTATATAAACATCTGGGTCCCATTTTAGGGTCCTAAATGGATATTAAGCTTCTGTGGAGCAGGCATTCAACAGAGAGAAGATTAGTCATAGAAGCTTCCAAACTGAGAACAAGAAGACCGTGGGAAAGGACCACAAACAACTGATAGATGCACTATCTGGACACAAGCCCATCTGATTCCTAGAAAGGAAGACACCAGTTCTGAGTCTGCCTAAATTATCTAGGGGATAGGAGAAGGCTCAAACATGAGTAAGGGATCATTGACATTAAGAATAGGGAATAGGAATAAATACACAGCTTTGTGAAGGAAGAGAGGAAGAAGGATAATTATGGAGAATTTTGAAAGGGATAAGAAGGAGCTCAAAAACAATGGAGTGAAACAGCCAGTGTTGGGAGGGGAGCTAAACACTGCACACAAAAACCCCCTGAATTTACTGCTTGCTTTTTACATGATCTAAAGAAGACCACTGGTCAGGAGAGGACATGACACTTGTATTGTGATACTCAAGATCTGAGGAACAGGGTTGATTGGGAAAGAAGAAAATGTATCTTGGAAAAGGTAGAAATTTAAAAAAAAATAAATTTACATCATGCAGTAGTCTGAATGAATGGGATAGGAAAGATAAAAAAAATTCTTAAGGCTTCAGGCATAGGTGACAAAGGATGCTAGCATTACAGTGAGAGGAGAAACTTCACTGGGAATATGCTCAAATGTGTGTGGGATAGGGATTGGCAAGCATCTATCTGTTGAGCCCTGTATGACCAAACTAACTAGGGCTACGGAAAGAGCCTGACCACCCAGCTACTGAGCGTTCACATTGTCCTCTGGATTATTTTGGCCATTATCAACTAGCATTCTCCAAAATTGCTGCTAGACACAGTTCCATGAATAACCCATGCCAGAGGACATTCCCAAAAGATAGTATGTACCAGCCTCCCTCAAGCAGGGCGTGAAATATATTACTTTCAATCTGATGCTAGAAAATACAGTTCTCATGGTCTGCAGCATTGGTATTATGCTATTCTAAAATTCTTGTATTAAAAAAACAAATACTGAACACACACAAAATAATAATTGCACCTGCAGCTGCATGGGGACCATACAAAGCCCACAGGAGATTCATGTTCAAGTGTTGCCTAGTGCAGCTGTAGCAAAGGTCTGCCACACGGCCTCAGGGCCAGAAGATAGTCCCCAACTCTCCTTTGGTTATCAGCACAGATATTGGCTGTACCTAACAGAAAAACTGTATCCACCACACACTATCTGTCAACATCTCAGGAAGGATTCATGCCCTGATGGTTGCAGAATAAAGCTTGACTCGGGGCACTTTAAGGATCAAATATAAAAAAAAGAAAGAAAGAAAGAAAGAAAGAAAAGGAATGTAACACTATTCTACAAAAATAATAATGCTGAAGGAAGGTAAATAATAATCTGGATAATTTATTTTTTTTTTATGTTAGGGTGCTGACATTAGTCTGAGGCACACTAACAGTACATGTTAGTGAACAGAGCTTCAAGATATGCTATAGAATCTAACTAAAGAAGGCAAGGCAAAAATGATGATTCATTCTTAACTTGTAATGGTGTTAGGGATAAAAGAATAAATTTCATCTATTTTTACTAGATTTCCTTGGATTTTTTAAGTCTGGGTCCAAACAGCAATATTTTAAAACTAGTCTGGATTGCAAAACAATATGAACAAAAAAGCAAACATTTATGAGAATGTGTTGAAAGTAGACATTTTATTTTTCTGCTTAAATTATTTGCAGTAAGATTCTGGGTTTATAAATCTAACATGAAAAATAAGACATTTTATTCATTTGTATTTCCAGCCTCCTATTGCAGTAGTGATCATAAAACAAACACAGCTGGCATCTTTATTATTTTATTCACTGAAGGATTTAGCTGGACAAGCATCACAAATGTGATGGCTGCTTTCATTGAATTTATGATCAAATATGCTCCAGCATAAGATCAACTCTGTAAGATCAATTATTATGAGATGTGAATAATTTAACAGAAAGTTGTCTATTTGTAAATCAGATCTTCCAGATACAAATTCAGCTGAGGTAGCAGACAGTGGATATACACTGTACTATGTATTACATTATTTAAAAGGATGCAGGATTTTTTGCAAACCACATTTAGTGGTAAATACTGTAGTTCACATTTTGAAATCCAGCAAGCTGCTAATTCCGAAAAGCAGCATTTCAAAAATGTATTTTAAACTTTAATCAAATTTATCCTAATCAGAGAAGAACATAACTGTTTTAGTGACGTCTTCCAAAATTACAGAAACTATTTCCTGTAAAAAACAATACATAAAGCACCACCACCATCATTTTATGATTTTTTCCATAGATTCTCACCAGAGTCTGCTGCTCAGCATAATACCAGGAGAGTTATAATAATTTTAACACAGAATGTGTGCCTTAGGATACAGGATTGACTCAATGCCTGAAAGAAAAAGGTCAGTTCCCTTCGGAACCACTTGCCTCTTTGCCCTCCAGCAATGACAGGTGCATCAGTCCTATGCTGAGGCTTGTTATTCACAGCGTGTTGCTGAAGATACATAATCTAACCTCTCAATTTTGAAGCATCAGCAAGGATTATTGTCTCCTGTCTTCCCATTTTGACATTTGGATCAAGCAGGCGCTGAACATAAACATATGATGATCTGCCTGCATCCAGCACCTTACACCAATTCTCCAACAACAGCTTCAAATTTTCTAAGCTAGGTTATTTGAAGAAATCACTCCATTTAATTAGAAAACTGTTTGGCTAGCAAATAACCTCAAGTTTTGAAACATATAACTGTTTTTATTAGTCTCCTACAATGCCATATGCATCTGCATCACTAATAAAAAAAAACTGCATGAGAAAGGAAAAATTCTTGTTTCTCTGTCCTGTGTGGCAGGGAAGACAGAAATCTGAAGGCAGATACACAAAGCACCATAGCCAGAAATGTAGGAAAGGAACCAACTGAGTTTTTCTTGAAAAAATGGCAAGGAATTTTAGGACACTGTCACAGGAGACTCTCACAAATGGCAATATCTGATTACCTGTGACTACCATCCTACCTTAGTTGGTTGTCAAAATTACTCTGAAAAACCCACATCAGATAATCACAAAAGTCAGTAAAGTATTTGCATAAGGTACTCTGTGATGTCTGTACTACTGCAGAAACCTTAACTACTGCCTGTGAGTCTTTGACTGGCAACAGAGCCAAATGGCATGAGTTTTGAGATTGGCTTAATCTATCGGCAGAGGTGAAAAACTCAGTAGCATTACTCATATTATTACACTCTTTGCCTGTCTGCACCACCTCTGAAAATTATATACTTACCTGAGATCCTAAGATGACAATCAAAGGAACTGTTGAGTTAAAAATAATTATCTGTGATACATGACAAAAAGCAGTGGAAAATACCGAGCCAGCTAAGCCAGCAGCAGTTACTTAGAACTTTGAATGTGCAGCTCAATTCTTAAGGTGCCTATTGTTTTGGCTCTCATGTTGGAAAACTTGCCTTTAACTGCCACATGCGAATAATGAGAGACTCAGCAGCAAGGTCTACTTCACTTGCATTACTGCCTTCACAGTATGTCTTCAATTCCTCAGACAAATATTTTTAAAACAGATCTCAGAGACCCAATGTTGTCAGCAACATCATTATCTGGAGAAGAAAGATGTCAGCACAGAGACCGATTGTACAAAACTCATTCCAGCAAGAGGGCAGAATTAGGAATGTGAGGATATAATGATGCTTGGTGCCTCTGATCAGAAAGTATTAGACTTCAAGAAATGAACACAGACACTATGGCAACATATGAGTAACAGACTACCAAAAACATAATTCTGAGAAATTAATAAAAACACTGGCATGTAGAAACGCATAAGGAAAAAGGAACAACTGGAAACATCTGAGAAGAGCTGATCAGTAAGTACTAAAAAATGTTAATGAAGACCATACTTTTAAAAAAAAAATCATACCTGGAAACACCAAATAAATATGTCTATCTGATATACTTCTCAATATCTCATGGAATTCTTAAGGGATTGCAAGTATAGCAAACAAATGTGAGGCACCTTTTAAAAGTCTTTTCAGAAAATCTGCACAAGAGTTAGTTCTCTTTCCTTTCTCTTACAGGCTTATTACTGCAGATAAGTTACTGTAACATCAGCTAATTTTGCTCTGCATTTTAAAGTATCTTGCTAGCCTTAAATATATATATGTGTGTGTGTGTGTGTATATATATATATGTATATGTATATATATACACATTTCATTTCTGGTTTTCAACTAAGGAAGAGAACCTTGACAAATATTTTGCTGGACATTGACATACAATATACAGACAACAAAATACAGACAACAGAAAAATACAGACAATATAAAAGCAAAATTTGTTTTAGGAAGAAATTAAAACAAAACAGCAATCAAAGAGATATTACTGAACAAGACATCAGATAGATTATTTTTTTTTAATTGACTTAATAATTGGTGGAAAAACGTGATGAGATAATGTTTGATGCAGTTTCTCTAAAAAATCTTGCTCTGTGGACAAATTGTGAAGAACTGGAATGTGACAAAGTATCTCATAGACTGAGAACTGGCTGACAGACCATAAGCAAAGAGTAATGATGAGTGGCAATGTACTGGGTTGGAAGGGAAGTGTCCAGCTGTGTGCCACAGGGATTAGCGTTAGTCACAGTTTTATTTAACATCTTTATTAATGAACTGGACTAAGGGAAACACTCCACATTAAATCAATTCTTAGATTAAACTAAATGTCAAAAACACCACAGAAGGCAAAAAGATTAGTACACAGAGGCTAAGAGAAGTGAGAGATGTGGGCAGAAAATTTCAAAACACGACACAGCATAGAGAGCTACAAATAACCCAAAACACGGATAGGTCCACAGATAATAATAGCAAGAAAACCTAGCCCAATGTCAGAAACTGAATTAGATGTTGCATGACACAACAAAGAATATCCATGTACTTTGGGGCTGTACTCCCATAGCTGTGATGGATGGTCAATGTATAGGGGGGTAAATATGTAATTTTACTAATAAAAAAATAAAGTTACTAGTACTCTGAAAAACAGGACAAAGCTTTTTGTGGTCCAGTTTAGGCTTCTTTAATATTATTAACTGGGCCAGGAGGATGTAACACAATAGATAAAGTGTAGCAACATAAAAGAATAAAGCAAAAATAAATTCAATGTCCGGATAAACATTCTGGCAGTGAGGCCTGCTAAGAAAGAATCTCCTCCCAACTTTTTAACAGGTGTAACGTTTGAGCAATTTACAGGCGCTTCAGTTTGAAAGAAATGTTCGAATATAAACTGTAACGAACTCTTCAACTTGGCGGAAAGCTGAGCAGACAA
>NW_009953923.1:1420333-1428850 GCF_000747805.2 Chaetura pelagica | reverse complement strand
CCCCACAGCAACCTCAGCCCCACAGCAATCTCAGCCCCACAGCACCCACAGCAACCTCAGCCCCACAACAATCTCAGCCCCACAGCAACCTCAGCCCCACAGCCACCTCAGCGTACAGAACTGCGCGCAGCCCTACACACGAGCCACCTTCTGCCCAGGTATAGGTTTAAACTGCTTAGTTTAATCCATCTGAAAGGTTTTAGTAATGACAACACTAAAGCTCTCTGTTCCTACTGTGCTCAAGAGCTTGAATGTTCTTTCACTGGCACTACAGACTGTATTACAATGAGCAATGCTGGTGAAGGGATGGGAGGTGAAGGGGATGAAAATGACATGAGAAAAGAGTTTTGTCTTCACCCAACACCCCACTAAGGCAAAGATTTTGTTAAAAACAAGCAAACAAAAACCAAACCAAAACCAAACCAAAACCCCTTCCCATGTCTCAGCTCTAAACAATTCTATAGTTTGTTATCACACTTGAAATGAAATACAGACTCAAAATACATGGACTCATCTCTGTTCACTCACTTTGCTTTCTTCAGGAAGTTTTTGCTGGGTAACAGTCCCAAAATAGGCCAGCCCATCCTGGAATGCTACTTTTAAACACCCTGGCCTCAGGAAGGGAGGTCTCAAGTACAGAGGCCATCTTGTTAAGGGAAGAAATCCCCAGCCGTGAGACTAGCTGTGAGAATGAAGTCTTATTTATATAATAAATACTGCTGTGTTAGGGAATTACAAAGTAGTAGTCCTGTTGATGCAGAGCAGAATTTGTTTTCAACTGCACATTTTCTTTCCAACCTAATTTCTCACAATGCAACCCATTATGATGGAAGGATCTGAAAAAGCTTTTTATATCCTACCAAATATACACAAGGATAATTAGTTCTCTTTTGTTATTCTTCTATAAGGGTTATTATTATGGAGAAGCTTTTGCAAATTGAAAGAGGTTGCATTGCATTCTGAAGGCAGAGCTGCTCTTGGTTTTGATTGTGTAGAGATAATTGAACGGAAAAGTTCAGGAAAAAAGTTAAAATATAATTTGTTATGAACTCTGTGGGAAGATCAGATTACCACATCTTGATTTCTTTTAGACCAGTATTTTATAATCACATCCCACAATAAGTTAGGTCATGCAATGTAGATGAGGCTTCATACTAGATCGAAACAACTGTCAATGCAAGTTTTGTTTCCTAACATTATAAACATTTTCTACGAAATTTATAAATCACATCTTATGTATTAAAAATTCTCTTTATACTCTTTAGGTAGTTTGACAAATAGTGAAGAAATTCAGTGTTAAAGTCTCCAAATAACTGAATTCACTGTGATAGTTACATTCTTTCCCTCAAACATTTCTCAAAAGTAGCCTCTAATGTCAACCAATTCTATTTTAAGACTTTTAGGGATCTGCCTTATATAATGAGCCTGCTGGGTTTCACTTTGTTACTGCTGCTACATTTGTCACTTGTTGCTAATTTCCAGTTAGACGGGGAATTAAAGAACCACTGGCTTGTGTCTATCGTTCCATTGTGTGGGTTGGTGGCCTTTAAAATTCAAATCTTGTGGAAGATGGTGTAGCCAGTCAGGTGCAATTATTTTGCCCCCAGTTTATCATCTGTGGCTTTGGGGGGTGATTTGGGGTTGGTGTTTTTTGCATCTATTCCTCCTACCTTACAGACATGACATTGGCTCTGTACATTTAGCAAGAGTTATTCTTCTAGTAACCTCTACTTACATAAATTGAATTAAAAGATATGTTTTCAGGTAAGTTTCTTTGAAGAGTTCTAAACCAATTTTCTCACTCTTCCATGCCAGGACATCAAAACATATATATGGACAAAATAAAGGGCAAAACTGTGCCTGAAATGTAGAATGCTAGATGGTGAAAGGTTCATTGTGTTCAGAAAAATCAAGTGTTCTCTTCTAATTTGGGAGAATGAAGTTCAATGTTGTGCTCTGCTTTACAGTTTCTGTGGTAGTTTCTGTGTGACAAATTCCTTAATTTCTGTGTATCTCAATCTCTCCTCTATAAAATGCAGTAACAAGACTTCACCTTGGCTAAGTTTAAGCACACATGTAAATTCTTCCAAGACCATAAACATTTTTCTTTAAGGTATATCTATCAAAAGTACTAAGATGTTAGAAGAAAGTAGTTTTGTAACAAAACCAATGCGTATTTACAAACAAAAGGCTGAATTTTTTTCACCCCCACATCTTAGATCTCACATTTATCCTACCTAATGTTAAAACAATTCTATTGCAAATGGGACATTTTTGTGTCATTAACACTCTTCAACAAATTAAATAAGGAAAAGATTTTTTTTTCTAAGATTAGAGATCACTGCTTTTTCAAATGTACTAATAAAGAAAAAAAATTTGAGAATTAATCAGTCTGTCCATATGCTAAGCTTTATAGCCAAATTATAAACCCTTGGGAATATGATGTCTATAACAGAAATGTTTATACACCCTTAACAACAGCTATGCAAGCAACAGTGCTCTAGACACCACATAAAAACTTACACTGAAAAAGAGAAAATCCTTTACATTTTGAATGTAAATTGTACATAATTTTAAAGCACTAAATATTTCTCATTACAGTAGAACTGCACATATGAAGTGCTGAACTCTATGTATTGTCATTGCTTTTGGTCCTTGAGTCCATTTCTGCTGAAAAATTGCAAATCCTTTCTGCACAAAGCACTGAAAATGTAAAATAGTTTTTAAGATCTTTCCTAGAAATGAAAAAGCTCTGATCTTATTTGAATCAGCCTGTGATGTGATCACAACTTTTGTCAATTAGGAAGTCTCAGAGACCGAGGGGTCGTTTTAAGCAAAGTGGATTTTGGTGGGTTTTTTTGTATTTTATAAAAGCAGAAATTTCATACACTGTTCTTGAAGGAAATATATAAACTTTTAAATTAAAACCCATTCTTGTACTTATTCATATATAGGAGATACTGCTAGGTTTAACTGCTTTTAAAATACAGCACACTCAGTCCATGCCTGCAGAATGGATGGAATAGCATACCAGGATTTGTTCACATGACTTACGCATATTTGTGCCCCCAAGCAAACATATTCATATCAATATTAGTTTCCTTGTCCCTCATTTCCAACCCAGATCTAATTGCCTGTGTTGTAGTATAATTGCTTCTTCCAAGCTTTTGGATTTCATTAAGTACTTTATGAGAAAAGATGAACTTGCAAGTTTGTTCACTGTTGAAGGACAAAAAATAGACAATTCCAGTGACTTACTTTTTTAAATGAAAGCTGTGACTTGGAGGGCATTACATTATGCTAAGCAGTAAAACTGAGACAGAGTCAAACACTGCAAGATGCCTGCAAGAATCACAAGAACTGGCAAGACTGTTTGAGATATTCACAAAAGCTGAAAGTAAGTGAAACTACTCCTCCTATTGCTCCCTCTATAGTAAACAGGAGATGGACTCTTCCACAAAAGCCACCATATTAGGCTCCTAGTCTGAGCTGGACAAGCCAGGAACTTTATTTCTATAGGCTATTGAAAGTCAATGAACTCAGGCAAGTGACACTTAACCTTGTGAAGGCCTGAACTTGTGTGTCTCACTACAAGAATCAGACCATGAAGGATCCAGTAACAACACAGAGCGAGCTACACGGTCATGAAAGACACCTGGCACTGCAGAAATACAGGTTCTGACTCAAAACATGAACACCTGTATTACAACCAACTTGTTTGTATTACATCCAACAACTAGCACCTAATTTTAACTATGATCCTGGTACATTAAAAGATTTCTCCTCTCTCAGTTAACCACAATTTCAAAAGGTTGGTTTTTTTGTTGGTTTTAGTTTTGTTTTTCCCTTTAATGAAAAATGCCTTTGTGCTTCAGTCCAAAAGATTGGACCAAATTGAGTTGAGAAGGAGCAGATGGAGAAGAAATATCAGAATGGCAAAGTGAGTATAAAGCTCATCATATCTTGGACAAGTGACCGTGCTATGTATTTTAGAGTGACTTAACTCCACTGGTAATAAATTAGGATATTGAAAAAGTGTTTGGACTTCTACTCTACCAGTAACTTTTTTTTCCTCATACTCAGGAATTTCCTTCACCAAAACTTTTTGTATCTTCAACTTCAGTGGTGACCTTGGAGATGCAGATGCTGTACTGTTCTACTGATTTATCTCTTGAACTCCTTGGTAAACTACCAACAAGGCAGCAAGTTGGTACCACAAGAAAACTTAGAATGAGTATCAGAAAGAAAACAGCAATGCTGGTGCAGCAAAGGCTTAGCCCTGTTGCAAAAAACTTTGGTCAAAAGAGAGTGGATAAAAATTCTAGCCATTTTTCTGGCAAGGCAAGTTGTTGACATAGCTGTTACCCTGCTTACGCAACTCAACCTGTGTATGCTTACTTCAAAATACAAAAGACGTTCATTACTCAATACAGTGCTGCCCAAATATCCTGTCTACAAAGCTTTTTCATGTGCTAGAAATCTAGTAAACTTTACACAGATTATTATTTAGGAGTGCCTGGATTACTATCCTTTCTGGATTTTGAGTAAAATACCTTTATATTAATGTCCATCTAATGTGAGCATGACAAGTTTCAGGGAACATTAAAAAAAAAACATAACAACCCAAACAAGTGGTGAATTTACATTGACTTTTTTCAGTCATGATAATTAAAATATACAACAGGATGGTCATCAACTCACCTCAATGACCAGATGGACCTGGCAACAGGGGTTGATTATTTGGAAACAACACTCAAATTTTATTAGAAACATATTATTTAGAAGTCTCTTAATTGTTATAGTGGAACAAGGAAAACAAGAATCAAAACTTGTCTAAAGCAGTAACACAGCATCTCGCAGTGATCTCAATACACTTGCCAACTGACATCTTCAAGAAGAAAATAATATTACACTATACAGTTTCTCCCTATTTACAGGTAACTGGCAATTAAAAAATATTCAAAACTGACAGAAGATGGAAATAATAATACTTCAGTAATTCCACATTTGTACTGTAATTTAAAAGGATAAAGGCATTTAAATTTAAACATGGTATCTTCAGTTTGGCATGAATCATATTTTTGAAGAGTCAAAAGAATAACTAAAAAAAAAAAAAGGGACTTACTTATTCCATGCTTGTCTAAGATTTTTAGGGCTGTACTGTGTAAACCGTTCTGTAAGAAAAAGAAGAAGCACATTAAATTGTTTTGCTAAAACCAAGATTTTTTTTAAAAAATATGTTTATCTACTGTAAATTTTCATCATTTCATCATTTCTATGTAACTACTGCAGCTAAAGCCACAAGACAGGGAAAGAAAACCAGCAGAGAAGTAATTGCCAAACAACAAACAAGGAGAAAAAAACAACCCCTAAAACATCCCCTAAACCCCCCAAATGGTTAAAGCAAACAAAACAAACCGAAACAAAGCATCATGGCATAAAGCTCATTTCCTGCAGCACCATCGGAAATACAGTACTCTGTGATCTCACTGTCACATTTTTATGCTTCTCAGAAGGCATAAGTCTGGGCCTGTGTGACACATAAAACAGGGTGGCCATGGAAGAATTGATTTTCTAAAGAACCGATACAAATAATGAGCAGAAGTACAATGACAGCTTATTGCACAGTTCACAACAAACTGAAATTATTAGGTTTAATTTTTATGAGCTATGTTATATGGTGTTATAAATCTTAATTTGTTGTTAGGATTAGAATATTTGAAAAAATAAATTATAGATCAAAATTTACTAATAGAAAATAAATATATATCCCCAATAAAAAAAATATTGCCAATTTTGTTCATCTTTCTTAACATTATTTGGATTAATTTCTGGTAATTTTCATTGAAAATGCTACCATATTATTTAGTGTGAACATAAGCATTTGAATTCAATACCACACTACTGGCAATATCCTAAATTCTGCAAATTAGAACCCCACAGTACTTTCCCATTACTGATAAAGTCAGCTATCCCAGGCACTTGGCAGCTTGGATACTGTAAGAAGGATAAACAACTTAAGTAACTGTGATAGGTTTTTATCTGTTTTCTTTCTTCTTTAAGTCTCAAGACTGCAATGAGAGCAGAATGTAAGGGTTAAAGAGGGGGAAAAAACAGAAGTTTATAGGTACTATCCTACAGAGAGCAGCAAGTGAAAAAACTTCCCTTACAATTTTCTGTGTGCACATATTACAACAAAATAGCTTTCCACACCTGAGGCATCCAGATTAAAACCACAGGAAGTGCCTATTTCTTTTTATCTTTATTGTACATTGTATGCAATGCATCTACTACAAATGTGCCAATGCCCCAAGGCAGGGGCACGTAGTCAGGATCATTCTTGGATGCAGCCATGGTTCAGTACCAGTAACACGGCACTGGAGTCAGTGTCTGTGATTAAGTTCTAATAAAAAAATAGCACAAATAAAAACTAAGTACCGAAGTACTTTCAGTTCTGTTGTAAGTAGCTCAAGCATATATTAGCATTGAGAGTATGACCCAAACTTACAAGAGCAAGGCACATGACAATTCAAATTGTACCTGTTCACTAATTCAGCTTCTGCTCTCCAGAGGAAAAGCCTGAGCTCCAGCAAAGTCAATAGCCAAGTTGCATTGGCCTTGGCAGGACCTGAGCTCACCCTTGAATTTAAGTTTACAAATGTTAACAGACTGTGCAAGCAGATACTCATAAAAACTGGAAGAAAATAAAGACTTTCTATACTTTTTAAGTGAGTAGTCCAACCATAGCACTGTCCACTCATTTATAACAAAGGACTGAAAAATAATATGCAACTGGGCAGTGCTGCATAACAAAAATAGCGGAGATGACACATGGAAGTTCAGCTAATAAAGTGCAGATATGCACATTAATCTGTTTTGATGCAAAAAAATGCTCAGTGGAAAGAGAACTGAACCTACTTGAATTATTGCTGACAAGCTAACCTAGACCTGGAGAAAGACAGTTTGATTTCACCTGTCATTCTTGCAGTAGTGTTTGGTCAGATATGGAGCTGGTTCAAACCAGCACAGCAATGCTGACTTCAGTAGAGCTACATCCACTTAAAACAGTTGAGAAGTATTGTATACAACGTATTTTCTTGACTGGACTGTCAGAGGTTCACTCTAATCAATTTAAGCTATTTTCACCGTGGGAGGAAAACACAAAGTTAACTACTTGGCCAAACTGCCTTAAGGCCTTAATGTCCAAAGATCCGTTTCAGTTCAGCAAGAAACTGAAAAACTGTTGCTGTGCCAGATGAGTGTTTACTGAAAAAGTAATCCACTCATCCAGTAATGCACTGGAACCAGTTATGTAAATGCTCTTTATAAAGGACATCAGTAAGCAACATGAACACACTTCTGAAAAGATCTTGCTTCTTTACTCAGCCTACTGCTCTGGTCTAAACTTCTTTTTAAATAAAAAACTTATTCACCATATTTATCAGGCAGGCAAACATGGAACGAGTGAAACCCAGTAGAGAGGCAAATTTTAGTCCTGACTCCTTAATTTCAAACTCCATTTATGTGCTGTGGGACTACAGACCATGCTTCTCCTAACCATTGATACCAACTTTCTCCCTCCTACTCCAAGCAGACGAGAGGCTCCTCCCTTTAAGTTCTGTGTAAGGAAATACCAATAAATTATAGTTCACATTTTTCTGTAGACTTTTGTGGTCATGCCTCCAACTACAGTCTTAACTTTCACAGACAGTTTAACTAGATGGAACTACTGTGTTAATTAAGCTCAGCTTCATATATGCCAGCTTTAATACTTTCCTGAATTAATAATCCTTCAGAGAATAAAAAGCACTGTAAAAAAAACAGCTAATTTTTATTTCAGAGCTGCCAGAATGGAAAAGCTACAAAAATCTTGTCCTTGAGTTTCTCTATCATGATCCAGAAACCACAATATAAAACACCTGCGAACACCTATCTAGTAGTTGCAAGAGGCAGAAAAAGAGGTAATCTCAAAACTTTTATCTGAGTATCTTCTGCTTGTGTCCAATTAATGACAGAAATGGAATTCAGTCTCACAATATATCACCAAGTTTTCTTCTGAGTTACTTTTCAGCATGAACTAGTCTCACACACCTGTATGAATGTAACTGTCTTTTACTGCTAGATGGACTTAACCAAATCCAAAACTATACATGTGTTTCTGACCAACTGCATGACATTACAGTATGATACTTCCAGGAACTTAGCTTTGGTATTTGTTTTTCAGATGCTTCCATTGATTTGATCCTAAAAAACAGTAGTATCAGTCAGTAGATCCTGACTGTATGAAAGATCCTGGAAGTACTGTAGAATTAACATGAATGCTGCCCCATAAAGTCTTACATTATGAAAGGCAGCAGCACAGACGGTCCAAATCTCAGTCCAAACCTGTGGAAGAAACTCCATGTAGCTAAAACTTACTACCTCTCCCTCAGAACAGAAAGGCAAACCGGCACATGCAAGAATTTCATATGAATGTTCCCATCATCACGCACCCACCCACCCACCCACCCACCAACA
>NW_009953923.1:1353255-1420285 GCF_000747805.2 Chaetura pelagica | reverse complement strand
CAAGGCAGACTGTCACAGTGTGGCAGCTGCTCACTCTCATCAACACTGAGATGAAAGAAAACTAAAAACCTATACATTTACAGATTACTATTTGATCTGAGATTTATTTTGGATTGTTGTAGTTAAAATTGTTAATATATATACTAGAGTTCAAATAATTTCAGTTTATTATCATTATTAACTGTGCTTATTTTGAATAAAAATGCTGAAAGACCAAATCAGTAAGATTATCTAAAGTAAAAAGTGTGATTTTTAATTTGCTTTATGCAAACACTTTGATATTTGCAAATGTTTTGGGAACAAATTCAGGAAACAAAACCTGATCCTCTGCATTGTTATCACAAATACACACTCATCATCCTCAGTAGCAACCATGTCTCACTGTTAAAGAGCTGGCTTTTCATGTCTGTGCACCTTTTACTAGTCAAAAGTTATTTGTCATTATGTGAAACAAAAGCAGGAAGAAGATATTTCAGTTTTTCTTTAAATCCCAGAGCACCTAAAAGTGTTTGCCATTTGCTTCTCAGAAGTCCCAAGTTAGCCAAATCTTGATTAATTAAATGACATGTTCAGAATGAAATGCTGTGTAAAGAGATCTGTTTGTAGGACTGCATAAAAGAGACCAAACACACACTACTCATATTCCTTACTGGAAAGACATACAAATTGCATTATTTTCCTGTAGCATACCTTTTGGGATTTTAAAATAACATAGGAAAGGAGAAGGCTACTATATTACATCCACACCTTCAGCAACCAAGCCTCAGAGCCAAGATTCACTGTTCTGCCAGGCACTAAACTCAACCCACTCAGATGCTGGATGGTGTAGTTACAAAAACATTCTTCCAGCAGTCCATGGGCCTGAGCTGCTATTTGCTTCAGACCTTGCAGCAGAGATTAACTCAATCCTTGTGTGCCAAGCAAGTTTTTTGACTGTGCCCCAGAAACAGTACTGTCCACAAAGCTATTGGAATAACAACTGCAAAACAGAAGCAGAAGTGAGCAACCAGAAAGAAGAGAGGGAGGAATATTTCTGGGCTGGTTGATTTGACAAACCTGGTGCATCAAAACAATTATGTTCTTAAAACAACTGCTCTCAAATTGTACTCCAGTAGAAGACTTCGGGGAAAAAAAAAAAAAGACAAAAAAAAAGACTGTGCCAGAAAGTTTATCCATTACACCACGTGCTTTAAATTGTCTTAAAACCAACAATACTTCTATTTCTTACAGGTACCATTAGTATTTCTATTTCTTATTTCCTTTAGAAAACCACTCTACAGCCACACAGCTATATATGCATAGTCACTTGTGTGGCCACATACCTCTCTGTGTGCTCACTGCTGCCATCAGTATCTGCCTGGTAAACATGCTCCATCTGACAGGCCTGCATCAAGGGCAGGTTCAAACAGAAGCCAACCTCAGCAGAACTCACTAGTGAGCTTATTAGCAGACCACTGAAGGAACTACTGGTCTGCTGTGAGAATGTGAAAAATAAACACTTTCATTTTAGTAACATAAAACAAGATAAGGGTTTTTTCTCTTTTATCAGTCAGAAAAACACATGAACTACCTTTGCCACACTTGCCTTGAAAGGACCTAGAATAGACAAGAAAAGCTACATAAGGAATTAGAAACAGACTACATTTTGATTTTTTAGCTCCTTTTTAGCACTATTGATAATCAGCTTCTAGTCTAAACCAAAGAACTTAAAATGCAGTTTGACTTCAAGGCATTTTTTTATGTTGTTAATCAAAATATGCAGGCTAATACGTATTCCTTGATTAATGTTCTTCTCTATTTAAAACCAAATGTGATTAGCTTAAATGCAAATATTTAAACATAATAATAATTAATATTTTGAAAAGTCTAACACATTATTTCTTTAAATGGGTTTTCTTCACATTGAAATTAGAAATCTAAAGTGACTAACACTGTATTGTGATATGTGAGACTCGTGCTATTTTTATTAAAGATTCAACCCTGAAAATATTTAAATTATGTGAGCTAAAGATATAAAGACAAGCATCCATGCAGACAAGCAAATTTTCAAGCATTATTTGCAGCACTAATGTACAATTAGAGTTTTCATTAAAGTTCAATCACAACTGGAGTTTTATCATCATAATGAGTTAAGCTTTGTTTTTTTTGAACGCCAAATGTCTTGAGAAAAAACCCCTCAACTCCCCACCCTCCATTCCCATCTCCTCTCCTCCCCTCCCTTCCAAAAGCACTTGTCTCAGCAAAGCACAGCTTGTGTAAAGAGGAAGAATAAATGCTGTTTTCTAATCTCGCTACTGAGTCTGAGTAGAAAACATAACTTTAATAGCCACCACTGCCTAAAGCCCTGGGCTTTTATATTAAATGGTTCCACCTTTTAGCAGTGCTCACCCTTGCTCTCTTGCATATATAGTAGTTACATTAACTTTTCTGTTTTGTGCAATTTTGTTTAAAGAATTGTGAAAACACTGACAGTTCAGCTTTGCATGGGTTGGTTATACCAGAGACCTGAGGAAATGCCAAATATTGCTATTTTGGCAAAACTAAAGAAGAGAGGGAGAAATTCAAAATTAATTCTCCTTTACAGATCCCTCTCTTGTCCTTTCTTCAAGTATTCAAATTCCTGAAGAGTACATCTATACCAGGAACTTAAATGTGCTTGGAACTTTTGCCTGGCTGAGACACCATCACTGCCCTGTGTCAACACTACTGCAGTAGCCTTTCACCTTTGTCCTCCAATACAGTAGGTGGAAACTTTCTTTCTTCTTATGGGGAATAGTTTCTAGCCCACACTAACTCCCAAACCATGCCCAGGAATTAACTGTTTGGAAGTGCTAGCTGTCATGAGCTAAAGACATGCCAGAGGCTGCTCTAACAGTTTAAGAGCAGACACTCCCACATTGCCTGGGAACATTCACTGGCATCAGTGTAGATGTAAACAAACAAGATACTGATTCAGCATGTAACAAATTGTTGACAAGCTTTGGTGAAACTCTATAGGAAAAACTGTTTTGAAAGTTTGAGAAGCCGTATGTCCTCATATATCATATTTCCATGGGTTTGTGCCAAAGGATTTAGTCTCTCAGCCCAGCCCTACTCTATAAGAAGATTTAATCCTTTGAAAAAACTTGACTATCAATCAGCTGCTAAGATGCAGGTAGGCAGCTCATATTTCTAAACCAAATCTATATTTATTGATCACCTGGGAAGCAAAGCAGAATTCCTGAGTAAGAACACCAGCTCTGCAGTGGTTTGGACAGTCACAGACTTGGGATTTTTAATAAATCCATGAAGGATCTGCCAGTCTCTGACAGATGCCTTGTTATGCAGCATTTCCTATGAATGCTGTTTTCTCACTGTAATTCCTTTTGGCTTCCACTTTCTCCTTTAGGAGAGTCTATTTCTCTTCAATCTTTTTATCCTGACTTTAAGGATTCTCTTTTAAAATCAGTGCTCCATAGATGTCTCCATTGTCTCATAAAGGTACCTTTTGAGGTGTATTACTTTATATCTGATCATCTTTTTGACACAGGGAGGTTCAGGCTCCTACACCATCAGCCCAAGATTAAATATTTAACTTTCCTTCACTTAGAAACAGTATTGTAAGGAAGCTAATGTACAATGAATATTACAAGGCATTCTCAAATTCTCTCAACCTTTGTAACAAGTTACTACCTCTCCTTGACTGTTACCATCTCTTCATGGCCAGCAACGGACTTCATTTATATTTCACTGTGGTCAACTCTTACCTTCTCCCACTTTACTCACTGACTGTACCTTCTGATACATCTCTATTTAACTTCCAGGATGGAGGTCCCAAACACTCTTTGAGAATGTACGAAAAAGAGAAAATTTGATTAAAGTGTAGATGCTGATCCAAAGGCTTATCTTGCTAATTGATTTGGGCAGGACTCTGAATCCAGTAGAAATGGTTGGAGGAGAAACGATTGTAAAACTCTGGACTATGAAAAATGGGAAATTTAATGACAACAGAGAGAATAATATACAAAAATCAGGAAGGCTCAAACACAAGACTGGTAAGGAAGTAGCTTGTTTTGGAATACTTCTTCATTCCACTCATGCAGATAAGAAACAGCAAGTACCTACTTTCATTTCATTCTTGGAGACACTGGTGCAGTGATATGATTGGTAGTTGGATCTGTTTTAGCACAACAATCCTACATTTTCCTTTAAGTATTGTAACAAAAGAATAAACAGTGAAAACATGTTCTCCAAGTTATGTGTCAGAGGGTCATTCTCATCACTTAGTGTCTCTGTCCAATACCCTGTAACATGAGGGTTCTAAGCAAGATGAAAACTCAAGATTTTATTGAAACAGAAAATAACATTTTTTCATAATTTCCTCAAACTGCCTTATTATTGAGGGCAGATAATTTACTTTCACAGTGATCCTGAAGGGCTGTTTTTCTTTGGTGACGGGCATAGGAAGACCTACTCAAGATTGTAGCAGTAGTAACAGCTTCAAGGTGAATCATGGAGGTAGCCCAAAGTTACTGAAATACTTCTGACGTGTTTAAGGATTTTCAAATGCATTATCCTTATGTAATGTTTTAAGCAGGACATGTGTGCACATGTGTTTGTGTGCACAGGTGTAAACAGAAATTGAGAGGATTGAGGCTGAGGCACAGAGAAAGCTCAAAGACCAGGCCAACTTTTAGATTTAAGTACTCTCATGTTAATATGAGTATTTGTAAGACAGAAAGTAATCAAAGATCTAAAAGCAGGCAGTTGTTTTCTGATTTTTTAAATGGCAAAACAAATATGACCATTTCATTTTCATAATTAGAGGCTATTAAATTACTGAGGTTAGATTATGTAGAGCCACCCACAGCTAGCCTTAGGAACACATTCATTCAGCCTCAGAAATGTTCCCACATATTAAGGTACCAGAGATCATTGTTGTTTATGTACTGGATGCTTTCCATAATTATCAGACCCTTGGCCACTCTAATAGCGAAATGACTAATGCCATGTTTTTCAGACATGTTTCTCCTAGCAAACTGTAGTTAGCTCTTTGCAGCTCAGGCTTGTAACCTGTGAAATCACAGCATGAAAAATATTTAAGTCTGTATGCAAACAAGAAATACTATGAAATTTTGTTTCTACTTTCAATAGTGTTCCCAGCTCCACAGGCAGTGGTGCCCAGCATATTTTAACTATTTATCACTGATACTTTCTGTTCAAATACTATTGTTTTATGCTTACACAACTCAATTTATAGCATCAGAGCCTTGCCTGAGTGGATGTCGATATCCTCATCACCAGTGCTCAATGCACTTCTCAATTTATCACACTTACTGTTTGCAGCTAATGAGTCTTAAAACTCAAAAAGACATGCAAAGCATAGGAATTAAAAACCCTATATAATCTATATTTAAATGCAGTAATTTCACAATTCTTAAAGAAAAACTGAATCAGTTCAGATTTGACAAGAAATGTTAGGTTCCCTCCTGCATTCTTCTGATAAGGAAGGAAACAATTAAGTAATCTTAAATGTTTTATTAAAGCATTAACTCCATTTTTGCTCCAACAAAGTCAATTGGGAAAGAAGAATCTTTCAGTCCCATACACTGAGGAAATTTTCTCTAGAGTCTGAAAACAATTTCAGACCAACAGAGAGGGGAGCATGGCTGGCTGAGCATCCGTGGAAAGGAATCACGGAATTGTCAGAGTCGGAAGGGACCTCTGGAGATCCTCTCCAGAGGATCCAACTCCCCCACTAAAGCAGGATCCCCTGGAGCACATTACTCAGGACTGCATCCAGGTGGGTTTTGAATGTTTCCAGAGAGGGAGAACCCACAACCTCCCTGGGCAGCCTGTTCCAGTGCTCTGTCACCCTCATCCTCAGATTTTCCTTATATTTAAATGGAGCTTCCTGTGTTCCAGCTTGTGCCCATTGCCCCTCATCCTGCCACTGGGAGCTACTGAAAAAGAGTCTGTCTCCATCCTCCTTGCACCCACTCTTTAGATACCTGCAGGCATTAATAAGGTCTCCTCTTAGCCTTCTCTTCTCCAGGCTAAAGAGTCCCAGCTCTCTCATTGTAAGGAACAATGCAACCTTGCCATAGCCAGAAAACTTTTGTGCACACACTGGCATGAAGGAAAACATTTTTTTTTTTTTTAGAAGCCACAGAGAACCTGGTACTCATGACCAAACAGCTCCAACAACCCTAACGGCATGAACAAATACAGAATTTTAGGACAGCCCTTAGGTCACAGCACTTTGTGCAGAAGATGCTTTAGATGCTGGTATCTCAGTATGATCCCAGACATGCTGTGTTTTATTGCTCTAACCATTCCACACTTTACCAGCATAAAGTCCAACTACTCAGTTTTAGGGTATGTCAGCCAAGTTTTGGTTGCTCATTTAGGTTATGCTTTCTATTGCTGTTAAGGAACCACAAAGCAACAAAAAAAAAAATCCTTTTACCAAGGCCACAAATGATATAGGCTGGTACAAAGGGAGTGCAGAACATGGTATGTGTACGCAAAAGGGCTTTTTCCTGTGGAGTGTTCTCACAGCTCCACAGTGTATGGGGATTAAGGAGCTCAGCACTGTACATTAACAGGCCCTAGAAAGATAAAGTAATTGCCAATGAGAATAGCAATTACTCTGACTTGCATATCTACATACTTCACAGATGTGGAAAGGACCTGAGAAAACAAAGACCATTCTGTGCAGAAAAGGTGAAAACATGAAGTGAACATTTTCTGTTTTGGAGACATCTTTCCTCCTGTCCCTACCCCATGTTTGTATAAATGTTTTGTATTTGTAGCTGACAAAATCCATGATCTGGGATGGAGAATATAAAAGCAAGTCTAACATGATGCCTGTATGAAAATTAGATTTAATTAAGTGCCTACTGTGGATTTATTTTGTGATGTTCTTCTGTGGTTATAAATCCACATCCCTTGAAACACTTGGAAGCCAAACAGAAAAGTGAAACCAGGAAATTTCTTTGCTGCCATCTACTGCTCAAACTTCTCTGTAACACAGAAGAATAAAAATAAGAAAACTGAAGAGTGCTCAGTAACATCTCCAGGTTTTCTTCTCCTCTTTACTATTCCTGGATAAAAATAATGTATTTGGACTGCTGTTAAATACCATTATATTTCTGTAAGCATGCTTTGTATATTCTTTCCTTTTAATCAGTACCAAGAATGAGAAACACAAAAGCTTATAAACTTAGTGACACACTGATTTAGAAAAGAACACTGAAGTATTTTTAGTATTTAAGTGAAAACCTGTACTTGTTAAGAAAGTCATACTAATTCACTAGAGGGCACTAGAACGTGACTTCACTATGTAGCAGTTAAGACAGCACTAGGACAAAGACTGGAAAGCCATGTGCACGAAAGTCTGCCTTCCCTTTTCTCAAGGGTTTTTGTTACTATCAGGGTAAGCCTTACAATGTAGTTGCTTATCTCTCTTGAGAGCTGCCTACATTTCTTTGTCCTTTTCAACTCCTCTGCCCCATCTCCTGCCTCTTTGCTGCACCAAGGAAGCCACTATGATCCTGCAGATCTGATGAATAGGACAGGCTGGAATGAAAAGGGAATCTTCTTTTTGTTTCACTTATAAGATGACTTGGAAATAAGGTTTAAGTGACATAAGGTGCCAGGTTGTCACAGTTTATAACAAAACCTAATGGGACTATCATCTGTAGTAAAGGAGAACCAGGAATTTACTAAAAGACCTTCAGCCTGCAAGGACAAAAACATGGGAAATTGGATTCCTGAGCCAATTCTGTCACTCCCAGACTTCATTCATATGATTATAAACTGAAGACTCATCCTAGGAAAATATACTGGGAGCCAATTAAGTGCTTCATCTGAAAGAATCTAGTAACCTGCTCACAGAAGGTCCAAGAAGTTCAGGCTGCTCATATATATGTGACATATATATGCGTACATTCATAAATAGCATATTGAAGCTGACCATGTACTTCTAGTATCTAGGGAAAAAAACTGGTCCCTCTCAC
This sequence comes from Chaetura pelagica, assembly GCF_000747805.2. Classification (NCBI taxonomy): domain Eukaryota; kingdom Metazoa; phylum Chordata; class Aves; order Apodiformes; family Apodidae; genus Chaetura; species Chaetura pelagica. The sequence goes on along the minus strand of NW_009953923.1, from coordinate 1,412,285 downwards.
ACAAATGTATCAGATGGTAAAATAGTGTTTCAAGAATTGTTGCAGACTATGACAACTTAAAGTACAACACACAGTAAAAAATTGAACCCTTGTAAAAAGGTACTAACAGATGATCTAGCAGTAACTTAAGCTTTCACAGTCTTTTCTCTACTCTTTAGTTTCCTTTAGAATTCCTCAAAGTTCAGGGTGGTCTGTGGAATAGTAATATTGACTGGGAATCAGCCTACCAGCAATCTGAAAGGTACAATACTTGGTAACTAAGAAATGCAAGCAGGTCAGGACTCATATTGTAATGAACAGGAGAAAAAGCAAAAGAAAAACTCACACCCTGAGCACAAAAAAAAAGTAAGGAGCTTGAAAAAATGCATCATAGTTTGTACACTGCATATCAGATTATTCTGAAGGTTGTGAGTAGGGGTGTAATTATCCATGTCCTGTATTTCCAGGAAGAGAATTTGGATGAACTTGGGACTTTGACCTACCTGGTTTGAAATGGGGTAAAGAGTGGACTCCAGGCCACGTATCTTCATTTGGTGTTCCAAGTACCTGTGCATAAAAAGAGAAAAAAAATGCTTTAAATGGAAAAGACAACAAGTCTTAGCATTGCATAAAGCCATTCCTCATTGTAAGCTCAACGTACTTCACAATCTAAACTTCAAATAGGCTTAATTGGGGGGGAGAGAGGAAGAGGGTATAAAAAGTTAAACGATTACTACAGTTTCAAAGTACTAGTGGAGTCAGTACAGCATGTAATGGTGTTATGTTAATGTTATTATGAGGTATTTTATTTCCTCAATACATAGAATCACAGAATGGTAGGGGTTGTACATACTAAAGCTACCTGCATATCTAGAGCAGTAGTGTTATGGAGGCTAGATTATTTTAGCTCATAATAATTTTTATCCCTATAAACTTAAGTCAAATGAACAGATACCTAATAGATACTAGAAGATTTACAAAGATATTGAGGCAGATGACCAAGAGCACAGCATGAACAAGAATGCACAGCCAATTGTCATTTTAAGTGGATGTAGTATATATAAAACCAGAACATTTTTAGGAAATACAGACTTTACTGACTAAAGCATTATGTTTTTTTTTCTGTTCACTTCATTTATCCTCCTTCTTGTAGTATAGGTCAGAGCAGCTTTCAGTAGCGAAGTAACACTTCTCATGGGGATCTTATATACCCTGCTCACATGAGAAGTTTGGCCCTCATGTCTTTGCCACACATCATAAATAAATTTAGATCGCGGCTATAATTAGTTCTCCCAACCTGTTTTTGCTTCATGAGACATAATTGTCAATGCTTGCTTTAAAGAAAGCTGAGAGGAACACCTAAAGCAGCACCTCTACAAATGCATTTATGAATGAGTTGTGAAATTTGGCATTTCACTAGTGGAATCTTCCTTGTAACAAATTTACACACAAATTCTAACATGAATGAAAATGCTAGGGGCTGTTTTCAGTACCTGCTGCAAGCTCAGGCCCTAGAATAAAAGGCTGATATTCTGAAGTGAAAGCATTTCACACCAGGCTGGTCCTTGTTCTGCATTATCATAAACATGCAAAACCCTCTGGTAGCCCTGCCCTGACCAGCACAGATCTTCGGAATAAATCTTTTGGACCTGCATACCTTGAGTTCTGTGGTCACTTACACCAGCACAAAACAAGCACAAAGATAGTATTAAAATCTTTGGTCCTAGTATGTGAAGGTTTGTGACACTTCAGGGCAGGCTACAAGACACACACTCCCAATCATTTGGAGCTGGAGACATTTATTTATTTATTTATTTGTTTTTATTGGGTCTGCTGCAATATACATATGCATGAAGAGCATTAAAGAAAGGACCACTCTAGAATGTTGCACTTCTTAAGCTTTGTGAACTTTTGTTCATGTCAATAAATTCAAGCTTAAAAATATCTTAGAAGCAAGACTGGGAAGCTAAAACACAAAAAAAATTCTCTTCAACTCTGTTAGAAATTATTTAATAAAATTTAGAAACTGGCTTAAAAACCTGATGAAAAGGAATTCTTACTTACAAGATGTGCTTTAGGACTCTACAGCCTCAAGTTTGTTAGGCAATTTATAATACTATATCTAAAAATATTAACACATAGATCATCTTTGTCAACTATCAAATACAATAAGCAAACAGTCCAATTTAGATGTAGTGTGACCAGAAGGAGGTGAAAACAGAGCACTAAGGTGTCAGAGAAACAATGACAGTATTAGTGCAGGTACATAGTATATGTTCATGTGGGTATTTGGATCTGTAAGTTCACTGATTTTATTTTTAAATACTGTTTGTAGGACATTGCTTTCAGTCCTTGTGAAATGTCTTAAATGACATTTGAATAAGAGAAACCTGATTCATCACAACACCTATAATCATTTCATTATTGCCATTATGGTGAGCACAGTTCTCTGATTAAACATAGAAGAAATTAGGAGGTACCGTTAACACTGTCATGATTAAATCAATTTGCAAATAACTTTCACTTGGCTTCTGTATCCATCAAGCTCCAGGTGCCAAGCACCGCTCAGACCACGAGAGGGAGCTCACGGATTAAAAAACAGAGACTTGCAGCCCCAGTTTAAGAAATTCTATCCTCAGTTTTGCAACTCCTCTTAGCAAATCAAAGGAACCTTCTCTCATGAAACGTTATTAACATAAGAAAATTAGCCACTTCCTTATAAATGTACATTCTTAATTATCTCTTATTTTAGATGAGACATAGGCAGCTAAGACATTGTACATATTAATATTAAAACCAGCTAACAAAATCTGAAACTTTCAGTGCAAGGTAGAATATTTATCAGACCAATGTAATGTAGAACTTGGAGCTAAAAAAAATTGATTATTCTGATTTTCAAATTAACATCAAGTCCACTAACAGCAGGCTTGATGGGATATCACTTTTGTAATTAATCTTATTTGACTAGCAATTTTTTGTTTCACTAGTTTTCCAATGCATTTCTTCAATAATATTCCAGCACATCTGCTGCTACAGTGTTTAAGAGCCAGCTACGAATTATGTGCATTGGAATACTCAAACCACCTACAATATTTATACCTTCTGTCAGGCTAAGAGCAACTAGGATTTTCTGTCAACTACATGCCTACCATTTTTAAGGTAGAGGCATCTGGTAGTTCAGGAAAGGATCCAAACACTGTATTTTAGTGCATTGTACAACACTATAAAGATCATAATTATTCCACACAATTTTTAACATGCACAATATGTGAAAATTCACAATGAATTCACAATATGTGACTATCAATGAACAAAGGAGAAGGCATTAGTGAAACAACTGTGATTTTGGATAAATGAAACAGTCATTGCCCACAGGCATGTCAGCATAAAGAGATTTGTAAGCATCACCTTGCAAGTGATGCTTCTAAACAGTAATCAGTCCCATTTTGATAGGGTGGCATTAGGCAACCTAAAGCAATGCTTTTCGACACCTGCTATAAACAAAGCAAAGTATATGTACAAGTATAACACATGACACCACAGTGGAGAGGAATCTGCCTTGCTTTGCAGCTTACAAAAAAGAAGGAAGGGACCAACATGGAGAAGGGAAGTGGAGGCAGAAGGGAGAAACTAAGAGTATTCTGGTTTTACTCCAAAACTCTGTCCCTTAGCAGTTAAGACCCATTATCCAGACCAAAACACTGGCAACATCTTAGCATCTAACTGATTATATGAGGGACCCAGCTGTAGCAAACCACTGGCTAGCCAGTGCCAGAGTGCAGGTCTTATCTTACAGCAGCCAGTGGAAGTGGAAGACACAGGAGACAGCAGCCTGGGACAACAGCTGAAGACAGGGAGCTTTTTATTTTACGGGTGACCTTCTAGCCCTGACTATCCTTTCATGGTCAACCACCTACTTCTGATCCCAAGTGTGCCATCAGGAATTCTGTTTTTTCTACATTTTAACACTTTTTCTTTTCATGTTGTGCTCCAAAAACATAAAAATAACCACTGTCATGGCAATCAAGCCCTGACTTAATATTGGAAATAAGCTTTTATTTACCATTGAAAATTATTTGATGAAAAATAAGACTAACTTGTTTGCTTTCTCTACTAATAATATACTTCTCAGTGAGGAAAACATGCAACTTGCATGGTTCGATACCCTATTTTTTAAAATGAATTACTAACACAAGAATAACCAGGATGGTTAAGGTTTTTGTAAAGAAAACACCCAAAACCTACTGGGGTTTTGCTGTTCCACACTAAATAAAATTGTATCTTAAAGCATTTTGGGTTCTATTATTTCCTGACAAACAAGATAAAATTATCTTTTCATTTGAAACTTGCTGATCAAAATCATGATTAGATTTGTAGGATAAGAAATCTATTTATGTGAAAATAACAGATTTACAATACATCAGGGTACTGAGGGCCAGACACCCTTACTGCCAGTTGACATTGTTACAGTTTGGCAGAAAGCTATGCAAACAGAACCTGCTGTTCAAATCTCCATATACAAGCATGTATTTCACAGGAAATGCAACAAAAATGCATAAAGTCTATTGCATTTCCTTAATTTCTTAATGTCAGAAAAAGTTGGTTTTTTACTTCTGATTTTATGAAGACTCATCATTCTTCTAATTAAGGTGCTCCCTCAATGTTCAAGGGAGTCATTATTTTTTGTGAGCATTATGCCACTCTATCAACACAATTAGTCATGTTGCCCTGTGTTCTGCTTCAAATGCAAAAACATTCCCCATTACTGCCATGCAATAAGGTCATGCTGGGTAATAATTTGTCCAGAGAAGTCATCTGAATATCTTGTGAGATGAACAGCAGTGCAAATCTTTCCCACCAGCTCTTTTCCAAGTGCTGGCATAATTAATAAAGAACAAGCATTTCCATTTGCACTACAACTTTTGAATATACAAAGCTGTATATTACTGAAATAATGCTTTAACCCTTGCTAGATCTGACGATTCTCAAGAAAGGTGATGGTTGGGACTCCAACAACACAAAGAACATACAGCCTGTGGTATTATTCAGGGTTGTGTAGCAACAGAGCAGAATGGAAAACAAGATCAGCATGCAAATTAGCAGCCTTTCCTTAAACATTTATGGAAAACAGGCTAAGCAATTTGCTGAATTTTCAGTTTTTTCCACATTAGGTCTACCTGATGAATAAACAAAGTTTAGTCAAAAAAATGCCAAGGGAATTAATCTTTTTTTTCCTTCTTAATAAAGTTTTTCATTGAAAAATGTCCTAGATCTTTCACTAGGAAAAGTTACAAGCTGTAAGATTTCTGTTCCTGTCTTCCTAACTTCCCAGGTGAAGCATACTAATACACTGCATTTGGGGAGTCCTTGGCTGTGATGTGCTATAGGAGACACAGTACATTCATGTCCAAAATTTTCCAAATCAGTAATCTCTGTCTTTTAAATGAGATTTGGAAGTTCCAGATGTTTGGGTTTTTTTCAGGGGGGGTGTGTGGGGGGGTGGTTGTTGGGTTTTTTTGTTTGTTTGGTTTTTTTAATGCTATTTTCTCCCCAAAACATACATTTCTAATGAAGCTTTCAATTTAGTAAAAAACCTAGGGGTCCTTTTGCTTTTTTTAGATTAAACACATCACTGCTTTAGATTTGGCTCCTAAGCAGCAGTGAGCATTGCAGAGTTTCACTATGGCAGCTCCATCATTCCTAAAGCCACCTCTGAACATGCACTGTCCCATCTGGTCTGGAAGAGGAGAAGCTTATGTGGTTGCTCTGTCTTGCAGTCTATCCTGGTGCTAACCATTTGCCCAGATGATCCACCTTTTTTCTGCATTCCCCTCCCAGGGGTGTGCTGTTAGGTAGATCCTAACCACATCTTCCACAGCTGGGGAAGGTGCTGTATTACTGCCTCATAATGTCAGTGAGCACAAAGCAGTGAAGATGAAAGGAGGAACTTCGTCCTTCAGCTCAGCTTTGGTCTTTGTATAATGGGTTAAAAAAAAATAATCAGCAACTATTTGTGTATTATGCATGCTGAATCAGAATCTGCTGACTGACAACTGCAGCAAGGCTTCTTTCCATCCTCTGCTGGGCACGATGGATGACAGCTGAGTGTCAAGTTTAATACCCAAAAGATAGAGACAGAAATGGAATCGCTTCAATACCAGTTACTTCTTCACATCAGGAGCTTAGCAATTCTGTTTCCAAAAGGGACAATAAATCTACCAGTTTGTGTAATGTCCTCGTGTTTACTAGAGACTAAATACATTTTAACTTTGGGAAGGTTGTGGGTATTCCACCATTCCCAGCTGCACCAAAAAAGTTACCTCGCTTTTTAGCTACAAAAATGTCTCTCGGCTAAGATGGCAACAATATATTTCTTGGGATTAATGAAAAATAAAAGCCACGTGCCTATTCATTGTCCTTGAGATTTAAAATACTGAGGCCTTGCTTCATTAAATGAATGGCAAAAATTATATATAGTTCCTAAATCAGGTATCCACATAAATTCAAATTTAAAACAACTGAAGTGAGACTGTGTGATCAAGGCAATCCCATCCCATGTGGAAAACACTAAAGGCCTGGTTCAGAGCCTGAAAATTGTAATTTAGTAAAAATGTTTTTTCTTCCATAGAAAACTCTTTCAGTCAACTGTGATCAAAACATACCTTCATTATTTTCATACAGGTAAGTAAGAAAATACCAGCCAGAGATGCAACATATGAAGCATATGGAAAACAAAGTAATGGAACTTGTGTATGATTCCTCTTCAGAAGAAAAGTGTTAAACAAGAGCCCATAAGAAAAAAACCAGACATCCACATTCTTGTATTTAATTTTATGCATGTAACAGGTTATAATTTTTCCTTCCTTATGTCCCTGTAAATACTATTGAAGTCCTTAAAAAAACAGCAAGACTTGCAGTGATGATATGAGGTAGAAGGAAAAATAAATTAATCCCCACCATTTCATATGCACAGTGGTAATGTGTAGCACAGTGTGTTTAATGTGATTTGCATTCATTCAGGACATGAAATTAGAATAAGGGTTTTAAGAGAAAACAAGGCTGGTTAGAAACAACCTGATTGGAGTATTTCTTTTGCAAGTAATTTTGTGTCTAAACAAACAAATGAAAAAGCAAGCTATGAAGTTCTTTCAAGAGTTTTAAGTACCTGGCTACACAGGCAACGAATACAGGACACAACAGCAATGAAAAAGAGAGAAGGCACCTCCTCTCCAACCTTGCAAGCTTGTTACTATTGTATGTAAAGTGATGCTGTTTTGTGAAAAAAGGCTTATTCTCCGTGGTGAAAAATGAACCAGTAGGAACAGAATGACCTTCACCTACGGGAACAGGCTGAGTCTCAGCCATCAGGTGGAATATCACCATTCTATTATACATGGGTAATAAAACCACTTACATTGAGCATAAGGAGTGATTTATGACAGAAGTGGCTTCAGGTATTGAGCCAGTATGGATGAGGGAAGCAAAACATGAAATTAGTGTCAACATTCTCAAAAAAATTTAACAACATGCATTAATTTAAAAAAAAAATAATCAAGTTCAGTTAGTATTTGTGCTTTAGATCTCTCAAGGATGAAAAATGAGGTACGTGAAAGAGTAAAGGACCCAACTGTTCTTAACATCCTTCCCCCAGAGAGACAAAATATGAAGAAGTCTTGCCAGGAAACCTTTTAAATATGTCATTTTTCCAACATTACTTTGTATATATAAATGATGTTTGAGAGGCTGCCTGCATCATGAAGTTAAATTTACCCCAACATTGTTTCCACACTGCTTGTGGCACAAATAAACTCATCATTCTCTTCATACCCACAGTAACCATAAGGTACCTTACTGAGGGTCCCTGGCAGAGACACCACTGCAGCTGTGCTAAAATGAGGAAGATGATGAAGACTGGAGACTTCATAAACACCCTTACCTGCCTTTGCAGAGCCTGGCTCTACCTACCCTCTCTGCATGAACTGGGCAGAGCAGCTGGGAGGAGGAGGAGAAGGAATAGAGCCAGCATTACCACAGAGCCAGCAATACAGACCCTCAGGACATGATTAAATGAAATCCCCAGCCTCACAACAAAGCACTCGTGAGGTTTGATATGCCAGTTTCCTTAACTGCTCAGTCAAGGGAGAGTTTTGTTTGTTCTGAAAAGGACCTACTAAATACATACTATATTTTAAATCACAAAAAGAGCTCTGTCAATGAGATAGCTTTTAGAAACTAATTCTATTAATAATCAAATAAAAATTATAGACCAAACCCAGAGTAACTTAATCTAAATTTCGCAATGAGAAAAAAGCAAGTGTGAAACAACTTGTATTGGGCTGTTGCTTCCTCTTCCTAGAAGTAATGAGCACATCTTATCATTATAATGCCCGATTTTAGTAACTTACAACTTTTTTTAAAGGTTCACGTAATGGAAGAAAATGGGGGTTTCATTTCATGATTCTTACTAAAACACTTCCAGGAATAAGACTGCTAAAACCACTGTGAGAACAGGATACGGCAAACTCATTTTGAAAACAAAGGGGGCTGTGGTGTAGGAAGAAGATCTGAAACTAGCAGCTGAAGGAAAAAAGCAAACTCCTGACAGAGACCACTTTCCCTCACACCAGTGCAACCAGGCAGCAATTTTGCCAAATCACAAGTTAATTAAAAAGCATAGAACATGCTAAAAGGAGACACTGTTTAGCTCCAAAGTGAAAAGAGGGCTCCTCCGTGAGGGATGTTCCATTGTGAAGTTGAAGCAGCAGAACTGAGAACCTGTCCCTCGAGCCTTCTTAGCCACCTGCACTGAGAAGCCTCCTTCCATCAGCCAATAATTTCTTCATCAGAAGAAAAAATCCTGATAGTAACCTAGACTTATCTGTCTCTGATATCTACTTTCGAGCTGCAGAAACTGTAAAGCACCTCAACAGGATGAAACTGATCCTTATGAAGAGAAGAGAATTTGAAAGCTTTTGTAGACCTTGAACCTGTGGATCAGGAAAAGACCAGGAAGAAAATTCATGCAGAAGACTACTGCTGTCCTCAAGAAATTTCTCTCCCCTTCCTCCAAGCATGCAAGTTTGCTCTTCTGGCATTGCCAAAGCTTGTGAGCTCTCAAATAAGGTTACAGAGAGGGAATGATGTCACCAAGGAAAATGTTGTTAATACATGTGAAGGAGCAGCTGATGATAATTTCTGTGCTGGAAGGACTTTTCTTAGCATTTGGGAACAAACAGAATGGTCTTCTTCACTGTGAAGGAGAAGGAAGATGGCAATTTTCTGTCAGAAGAACACCCCAGTTCCCAAGTCATGCTTGTTTATGTATCTAAAATCTGCTCTGATTTACTCTGTACAAAAAGGTATGTACTCTGCATATCAGACCTCCTATCCTGTTTGTGTTCTAAAGCCTTTGGAATAACCAACCCAAACATACAGCTCCTCCTAAATATGCTCTTTAAAGATTTATTTCAAGATTTTAGTGACTTTTCTCTTTAAATTGAAAAAGGGAGGGGGAAAAAAGGCAAAAAGCCCGTGGGAGGCTTTTATGAAATGTACTTCCACAAGTCCTGCTGTGCTGGCTCAGCAGCTGGCTCATTTGAATTCCAGATATGCACTACACAAGGGTTTTTTGGAAATGCTGGCTTATTGGAAAAGCAATGCTGCTTTTGGATCGTAAAGATGGCTTTTGGTCTTCTTGCAGGTCATAAAACTGGCCCAGTTAACACACATGAATTCCTACCAAGTGTCACAGTGTCCAATCTCATTGGCATGGGTAAAGCTACACTATTGCATCAGGACACTTAAGGGCTTAAAGCTCCCATTCAGCTGGAGAGTTTATTTAAATAATTAACAGAACAAATGAATGCATCTTCCTATGGATCATCACAACAATATCAAGGAAAACATTTTTAGTTTAAATAAGACAGTTTTTCGTCAATATAACATCATTTAATTACAAGTATTTGAACAAGCAAGCACATTTGGCATCACATACATTCTCAATAAGGTTCACCACCACACCAGGACCTGACCCAACGGCTTTCACAGAAACCAATCCCCATTTTCACAGAGCAAAACCGCCCTCTGAAGCAGTGAAGCACACTGTGCTTCCCAGATACTGGAAACCCTTTGTCTCTGGCCTGGTGCCCAGTTGCAATACATTGGAGGAATGCGTGTGCTTTGTTATGACACCACACCAGGACTTGACATTCCTTATGCACCAGGAAGAGCATCTGCAAGGCACAGCAGAAGCTCATGGCATGTGCTGCTTTTGTGACATAAACACATTTGCAGCGGAGAAGAAAGCTGTTGTACTAGGGCAGACAAAATATTATAACTGGGATAACCGAGCTGCTGAGCTCACTGTCTGGTAAAAAAATAGCTAATATTATGAAAATTCTTTTTCTCATCTAAAAATCCTGGGGAGGTAAAATATACTGAGACCTATATACTAAGCCTGGTGCTCAGCATCACAGAACACCGTGATACTAGAATGGGATCAAATCATCCAGAAGTTTGCCAGTTCCTTACTTTTGCCAACTAAGGTCTTGATCTTGTAATAATCTCAATTTAGAGTAGATTCATGAAGCCACATGGAGCCCAGAGAAGCAGTGGGTATTTTGTCAAGTTTTTTCAAGCAACCATTTGTTCAATTTGCAGCAAACGAAGGCAGCCAGCAAGGCTGACATTTGAATAATGTGCAGGTCCAGGTGTTACAATATTTCTGAAACAGCGAGTCCACTAATAATGAGCTCCAATTGTGTTGAGTATATGTTAAGATACTCATTCTCATCCAGAAGACAGTAAGATCAATGGGGAGGCTGTGGCTGAATATAACCCATATCCTTCATTGCAGCATAGCGAGCTAGCACACCTCGTTCCATAGGACTTCAGAAGTTTCCAGTGAGTTCTTCACTAGAGTATCTACCCATTTTCCAACACACCAAAATGTAGAGAGCAGAAGTGGGTTTTGAAAGGACATCAAATTTTGAGATGCTACATTTTTCTGAAAATTGAAAATTGTGGAATTTAACCATTTATTGCTCATTTAGCAGCTGTGGCTCTAACAATCAGCTGGCAGGTGGCCTAAGACTTTTCATTTTCTGTATTTAAGTGAAGGTGAAAGAAATGTCTCTCAACTGGAAGAGGCAGCTGCATTCCCAGGTTCAGTGAACCCATTTGTTTGTTTTGACATTAGTGCACTTAGTAACTTTGCCTGTAACTTCTGAGCTCTCAAAAACATCAGGCAGGAGGGATCAGGGTGTAGTCATCTCCTGTCTTCCTTTAAAATTTCTGTAAGCCACGTGCAGGGCACCTGCAGTGGTAATCCTTGTGTTTTGCAGCCTCACTTCTGGGCAAAAGGGAACTACTTCCCTGCAGCTGCTGGAATTGTACTCTACTCACTGGAGAAGGGAGCTGTGAGGACTGGGCAGGATCAGAGAATATACTGCCTACAGCTCCAAAAGGAATTGAGAGGGCTTGCACTGAGACAATCAAGGATGAAGTGTGAATGAATGAAGGCCAATCTTCAAAAGACTGGACCTGCTTAACACCTGCATATCATGGTCCACTCTTTTTCAGAAAAACAAACAAACAAAACAAACAAACCAATCCAGAGGGGAAAATGGATAGATAAATAAATAAATAGGATATGCAATACAGAAAATTTGCATGGACACATGACAAAGAGCTTCAGTAACATTAGTAATCCATAATGATGGAAAAGAAGAGAGAACAACGTTAAGAGTTTCTTAACCTCCACTCCCAATACATTAAGATCCACAGAAAGACATGGCCTGAACAATTGACTGCACAAAGGCTGAAGAACGATGAGGGATCAGGTATAAGAACAGTAAAATGACTACATTAATTCTTTAAGATGAACAATGCTGCTATTACAAGACAAACTGTAACATTTCAGAGGAAAAGTTTAAAGATCTCACTGAATTAGTAGAAAAGGAAATGTCATACCCATGAAACAAGAGTAACTATGCAAGTTATCCAAGAGAAAAATCAACCTCTCAACAGTGCAGGCAGAGCTGATGTCTTGGACTATGTAAGGAATGCAGATGAGCAGAACAATGTTCTCATTAAGCAAAAGCAACAAAACCATGACAGCATTAACAAGAATAAGAAAATATAAAGCAAAAGTGGTAGGAAGCTGCCCTGGAAGAATGTTTTACTGAAAGCAAATGAAGCCAAAGAAGAGATTACTCTAGTAGGAAACATGTGTTTCACTGTCCTTGGTTTTCAGCTACATTCCAGCTGTAGTGGTCCATACAGACCAGCTACTGGACTGATTTTTTTATTATTATTATTTTTTGTCATGGCATAGGTACTGAATGGATAAAAAGCTCCATAAAACAAACAAAAGGGGATTTGTCCTGGTTATAGTTATTACTTTGCTTTGAACTGCTGCGCAGTTGATAAAGTAATTTAATGCTGTGAGATCAGTAGGACCTTGTCTCTACTCTTTTACCAAGAGAAAGGAGCAATACTAGCACACTAACCAGCTGGTCCAGCAGCACAGCAGTGTTATTAACCAAATAGCTCAGCCATTAGACTGAAGCAGACTATGCAAAAATGTCCAGGATCTCCAACATGCAAATTATTAAGGCCTCTTTTTAAGAAATGAGGGCCATGTGTTGCATGGATGCACCCCAAGACCAGATAGGAAGGACAACTAATGAATTGACAGAATCCCTGGCTGTATTCCCTCTGATTTTATAGAAGGGTTAGTTCAGCAATACAAACTTCACACAAGTTTTCTTTTTCTTCTGAGAAAAGCACAATAACCAGGTATTATAAAACAATTACATTCAGGATACACAAGGAAAAAAAGCCCCACAAATGTAATATGTTCTGAGACTAAAATTAGTTACAATGTAAATAAGTCCCTTTTGGGGAAGGGAAATACTGCATAATATTTTTAACTAACTTTTAAAGGAATTGGACAGAAGTTATCCTAAAAACATGTATCTCTCTTTATGACACAGCAAATTTAGACAAAACTAGAAGTCTACAAGGTCAACTGATTTTTCAACCATCAAAAGATAGGGAAATCCAACCAAAACCTTTCAGTGCAGTAAGTAGATACCTAAATATTTCCTTTGATTTTTCCTCAGGATCTCAGTCAATCATATTTATCTGCGGGCAATCATGTGAGAACACACCACACCATACTGCACACTGTTAAGAATTTACTTATGCTGTTCTGCTCCATCACGGACAGGTTTGAGAGTTCATACAATGGCCATTTGGATCATGTTGTGCCTTGAAAAACACCACGAAGAATTCTCATTATGTTCTCACAAAACATATTATTAGCTTTCTCCCATGTGTTGGAAAGAGACTTTAACTGCCCGAAATACTGCTACACAGTGACATTCATGGGCTCTCCAAAGACAAACAGTGAACATGGGCCATTTTTTTTCCTTTTAACTGACAGAGAATCCACTTTTGCTATGGCCTGCAAATTATTTAAATGGAACACTGAGAAGAAAGGGGAAGGAAGAACCAAAGCAACAAAAATGAAACATATTATATACTTAGAATCCTGCTCTATTTATGTCACACTCAAATCATTGAGAAAACCTACAGTATTAAAATCCTAGTCAGGTAATTCTCCTACTCTCAATTCCTGTACAAGACCTCTTTTTATGGACATCTTAGGAAACAGAATAACTTGCATTTCCAAAGTCTTTTTTCTTTCCTTTACCTACTTATTAATACTGATTTTGTCAATTGCTTTTCAAGGCAGTTTCAAACTAATGTGAATTTTTTTTCCTGTTGGTTACTTTTATATTAAAAAGACAGTAATAATAATAAGAAAATATTTAGAAGAAAAAAAATTTGGGGAGATGTGTTCCTTCTGATATTCTTTTCTCTCTGCAAGGCACATAAGTAATGGCAACACACAAATAATGGACACACAGAGATTGTGACAGCATTTATGTATGCATATTTAGAACTCAGATAAGTTTATGCAAAGTTTTCAACATTATGTCAAATTAAATGCCTGAATATTTAAATCATAGCCATTTAATGAACTAGAAAAGCAGCTTTCCTAATCAAGATGGGTTAAAGTTAGCCCTTGAGAACCTGAAACCTTTTGAAATCAATAAGCTTATCTGAAAATTTACATTTAGTTTATTGGAGGATACTGAGGATCAGCAGCTTGTGTAAATGGCAGTGATAGCTGAAGAGACAGTCTTATGGTAAGTGCTCAACATCTTGCTAAATGAATACCTACTCTATGGCTCTGATTCAGGAAACACTAAAACAGGTACTAAAGTCCACCTTTATGCAAATTAGGCCTATTGCAAATGGTATCTCAGGCACATGAATGAGCTGAACAGGATGTTACCCTCAGGTACCACAACAGAAAAAAGCTGTATTGCTTTACCATTTCTTAGGAGGGGAACAGAAATGACCTTGAATTCTTTTAAGAAACACAGATGCAGACAGGTACAGTATTTCAATATTAAGAATCTCATAACATGCCTCTAAAACCATAATCTAAAACTGCCTCAAACTGATTTTTAGACATTTTCATCTTTAAGGATGTTTGAACTTGAGCTACAGATTATAAACAACAATTTTGGCAATCAAGATGCTCTTCAGAAAATCCACTTTTGGCACATGATGTGCAATTAAGACACAAGTAAAAAAGGAAAGGGAAAAGAGAAGAAACAAGTGTATTAAACAGTTTTCCTTTATGAAGTGGATAGAGAAAGCCATATAACTGTTTGATGTCTGATAATTTATTATCTTTCCTAGTAAATAAAGACAGCATACCACAGCAGGTTTATGAATGACCCTGTGCTTTTATATGGCACAATATTATCTTGCTGCATAAGTTTTTGGATACCAGACGGATGCTTTTGTTCAGAATAGGCTTCAGCTCCATTTGTAATATGCACAAATTGCTTGCAACTGCATTTCTGTTCAGTCATGCAAAAATGTTTGCAATTCAGCTCCGTAACACATGTAGACGCAACCTGTATAGAGAGAGATTATATGTGGGAAAAAAAAAATCTATTTCTATGGTGTATGGGGCCAACAAAGAAGGCGCCTGCAAAAATGTCCAGCAGTGTAAGCAGAGTTGTACTGATTTACACCAGCTAAGTCTCAGCACATTTTTTCAATGCGTTGCCTGTAACCACCCTCTCAAAGGCGAGAGCCCGGAAAAGAAACAAAGCTTCTTTATAATTAGAGCCCATTTCTCATTCAACAACTGAAATATGGCAGATACTAAAGGAACATTCAAATTCCAAAGAAAACCACAAAGCCATTGTTTTCCACTGAACCATGTCTTAATTTGTTTTTTTTTTCTGATAGCTGACTACTTCTCACGTTTTGCACCAAGCTGATAATAAGCCAAGCTCTTGCAATCCCAGCCATGGCCAGGTTTTGCTCAGAATTAGCCAGCTGGATGGGAACATCTTCTCGCAAGCAGAAGATGACATCTATGTGCATCAGGTTGTATGATTGAGTGGCCTGACATCCAGCCAGCCTTTGGAAATCAAGGATGGGGTTACACATTCATTTATTATCGCCTCTCCTCCTCTTCCCTTCTGCTACTAGATGGCATTTCCCCTGGCAATTGTCCATCCTATACTGCTGGGTATTTTTATGTCTTCAAACATGGATGAATGGGAGGTTACGTGTCCCCTTTTCTAAAAGAAAGGTTAACAGTGCGAGATATAATGTCAATATTATTTAAAGTCTACTTTCCTGATACAGATGGGCAATATTCCTCAAGAAAATTTCCTACAATTTTGCAAGATGGCTGTTTTTCAATCCTAGGCCTAGATTGTTCACACAATATCATATGGGTTTGATGATACAAGGCAAAGAACAACGCAGACTATGGCCCCTCAGACATGGTGAGGGCAGGAGTTCTTTGTAAGAGGTAAATGCAAATTAGCATCAAATACCTTGTGCTCTGTTATAAGGAAAAAGACTAACACATGCAGTGATACAGAAGACAGTATGGTGCAGTCAGCTAAAATTGAACTGAAATTCCTTAAAAAGAACTCTTAAAAAACTGAAAGACCTTTACAAAGCATGAATATATAGAAGATTTACTTTGTTTTTAAAGACTATTTTAAAGGTTAATTCACCTCATACTTGCCTAGTTTAGAATTACTTTCATTTCAAGCTTGGCATCAGATTTAAAGCCCAGAAAGGAACCTTGTAAAAGTGGTATCAGTGCAAAACCTGAAGGCAACTGCTGTAAAATACTGAATAAGTGCTAAAAACTTCAAAGAGAAAACCCACAGGTAGAGAAGCCTACTATTTAATTAATTTCAGTGGTGCTGAACAGAAGTATTTTGCATATTGTTATAATAAAGCAAAGCATAGGTAAACTCATTAGCAGAATATAAGCCCTTGCACTTCTCCCATTCTACTTACATGCTGTGTTACAGAAGATAGAGCTCAGCAGTCAGTTTTCTACTTAATTAGACTTTAAAGAAAAACCCTTACTTTCCTTGTTAAGTCATCGGTGAGAGAACGATGCAGAGAGATGGGAGGAAAACACAAGCTGTTCATAGAAAACTTTCCCCCTCTGAGCAAGAACTATCTGTTCCACAAAGATGAAGACTTTTTTTCCAACCAGATGCATCATCTGCCAAATACAAGGAACCAATAGATACTGTGCCTACACAAAATAAAATTTCAGCTCACTTGAACAAGCTGTATTTCAGAGCCAAGATATTTATCAAGTAATGGTGAACTTCAAAAACCCAGCAGTTAAAAGTACTCCTCCCTTGGGTTTACCATTGCTAGCTTCCCAAAAGATGTTAGCACAATGTACCAGAAAGCACAGCTCTTTTGGGTCCACATAAGCTTAAGTGAAAGTGAGGCCTGTTAAAATGCATTATTTCAGGCTTTAGAGGATGTCAGTGACATGAAGCAAACCTTCAGATACAGACCCACAGGGAGAAAGCCCCATGCTTCAGAAACACCTGTTAACATTAGAGCTGTGGAGGAAACTATTAGCCTGTGTTATATGATACAAGACAGTTCAGGTGTGTAGTCATACATATGTGCGTGTGTTTATAAAGAAAAAATATCGCTAGCTTTTTAAATCTTCAATAACAGAAGTAACACTTCCATTCCTATTTAAAAGGACAATGTCATTTTTCATAGCTATCTGAAATTGCAAACTCTTGCAAGCCTTTGCTATACAGCTCCATGCAGAAAGCTAGTGTTTCTGGCATCACTCTTTGGCACACCAGACTGCTGGGCTCAACAAATGGATACTGCTATCTTTTAGTTACTTTTTAATACTGCGCATTATGGCACCCAACACCGCAATAGCATTCCATACCAGAGAGGAGTCCACAGCTTTTTGCAATATGCATGTCAGGAAAGACAGAAGCTTCTGGCTTCAAACTCTCACTCCCACTGTACCACGTCACCTGCAGTGGCAATGCACACATCCTGCGACCGCATCTGCAGACTGAATGTCCATTTAAGATAATCCAGCAATTAAATGCTCTTGTCCTGCCTATCCAGAGATCTACAAACCATCAGGAAAATCCTTTGTACATTATTTTTGCAGTGAAATGTAAATTTCAGTGTAGTTGGCACCAAGACTAAAGTTCAGCCAATGCACAGATTATTCCTTTAACGGGAAGGCTTTGGAGCCTGGGAGGAAAATTCACTTTGATCTCTAGTGGCTCTCAGAAACCTCAGGTAAAGTGCATAGATAGAAATAGCTATAGAAATAGCTTCCCACTTAAAAAAAAAAATCTCAGCAGAAGAATAATTGAACTAGCAGAAGAAATTCAACTCTGATCTGGTTTGCATCTGTCACAAACAGCAAGTATAAAAGCACACCTTTATATCAAGATCAGAACTGTAACCAAGATGGAACCTCCAGTGTGGCTCAAGTTAAGGCAGGCACAGACATACAGCAGGCTTCTCAGTGTACTCAGCTTTAACACTCAGCTAATTCATGCTGATGACCACTAGATCCAATGAACGATCAGTTCTCTCCAGTACAAGGCTAGCTTGAAGGCATTCCATAGAATCATAGAATCACTTAGATTGGAAAAGAACTTTGAGATCATCTGGTCCAACTATTAACCCTACTCTACCAAGTCCAGCACTAAGCCATATTCCCAAGAGCCACATCTAGATGACTTTTAAACACATCCAGGGATGGTGACCTGACCACCTCCCTGGGCAGCATGTTCCAATGTCTGATAACTCTTTCAGTGAAAAAGTTCTTCCTAGTGTGTAGTCTAAACCTCCCCTGGTGGAGCTTGAGGCCTTTCCCTCTTGTTCTATCACCAGTTATTTGTGAGATCAGTGCCTACCTCGCTATAACGTCCTTCCAGGTAGTTGTAGAGGGCAATGAGGTCTCCCCTCAGCCTCCTTTTCTTCAGACTAAATAGCTCCAGTTCCCTCAGCCACTTGGTGCAGCCTTTACTTCTAGACATAATTAAAGTTTATTTCAATGACAGGTTCTCCTTGATACAGAGAAACTCAGAAGTTTGCATTTAGAGAAATGTATGCTAACAAATGATCATCAGGAATAAACTACTGCTAAAGATAGGATTAACTATTCCATATCAGAAGCCAAATAGTACTTCTCAATTTTTTTTTATTCTGACTCAACAGATTGCCTCAAATATTTTTCCTATTCCCTTGGTTTTACTGTTCAATGTGTACTTGATTGAAGCCTCATCCTGTCTTGAGCACATATTATAAGACCAAACAGAAATCAGATTATTTGCCCACCAGATCTAGTACCTTGCAACAAAACCTCCAGCTACATGTCTCAGAAAATGGCAAAACACTTTGCTGGATCTTCTAAGTTATGCTGGAAATGATGTTGACACATCACTAGTTTGGTACTTTGAGGCAAAAGACTTACTAGCTCTTGCAGGCTGTGATTACACTTTTCTCTCTTATTTTCTATGGTGCCGTTCTATCCAGAAAGTAACCTCAGTTCCAATATAAAGGAAAAAGTAGAAGTAAAGCTCTTAAACAAAAATGAAAGCCCAAATTCTGTTCTTAATCTATTATATACAAATCACTTAATTAAGCCCTTATTATACATAAATAAACATCAATCATAATGTAGAAGAAACATGTGGTGTGCTGGGCTGCATCTACTCTTGCTCTGAGGATATGTGGAGAATGCCAGTGGCAGAGATACGCAAAAGCATTGAAAGAATCAAAAGAATCTCTCAGATTTCCACTTGATATCTGCTGAAACAGCACACATACAAGGTATTTTAATTTCCTTTGTGTAATAATAGGAAATTACACAATAGGAAATCAAACAGCCATTTAACAATTTTAAAATGCTATTCACATTAAATTAACTTTTCCTGACTATTATTTCTTAGCGTTTTGTGACTTTTCTTCTACAGTGTAACTGATTCCCTAGAAACCTCAACTTCCACTCTGAAGCGGATATGTAGTTATGACTAATAACAATGGCAACAGATACCACACTGATTACTATACACTGTGTTGCAAGTTGTGTATTCTAGAACTCTAGAACAAAGAGATTAGTGTGAAGATGCACTGCACCTTACACCATTTTCAGAAGATTACTCCTTGTCACAAGAAAACCATCACTGTTGGATGTTGAAAATGCGAACTATGGGAAGACTTTGTGGTAAAATCTTTCATTGGTTGAACTGTTTCTTTCACAGCTGTGTAAGTGTTCGCTGTGTGGGAGTTAATTGTATTAGTTATCTAGTGTAACAACCCAATTAATTTTGTACTTCAGCACTATTAAATACTACACTACACATGATTCACTGGAGAATGAAGGAACTTAATCCTTCTGTTCAAACACAAAACCAAACAGGAATAATCTTTTGTTTTATAACTTTCAAATAGATACATTCTTAACGATGCTTAGAGTACATTAGGAAAGCACTCACTGAAGCTGTTTAGCTAAGGGTAGCTAGACACTTCCATTAGAAAGCCTAATTAATTGGGATTTAAAAATTAACTCTGACTTACAATGGACCGTAAAACTATCCAGTCCAAAATTGTATTTTTATTTGAAGGTTTGTAAAAGATAAAATTAAAGAAACAGTATCAATAAATTATTTCTTGTTATTTCAACACTGCTCTTTATATTTGCAGCTGCAGTTTTAAAACAGAATTTTAAAGAAACCTGGCAGACCCCGAAAGTCATCCTGGGCTGTATTTATCTTGACATTTTAACACATAAATAATTGCAAGGATAAGGAAGAGAAAAGAAAATGGGAATATACAAAAGGTTTGCAAAAGGCATATAAAAATAGGTTTATATTATATACTCATCACTACCAGTTTTTGCACTACATAATGAGATCATATACGATATATCATATAATATGATCTCATATGATATAGTGCAAAAAGGCCCTATTGAAGGGAGCACTGATTTATTCTGTTAGAAGTCTACTTTATTTCTATGGCAAAAACACTGACTAAAATTTTACCATGATAAATAAGATGAAGCCCCAAAGAGGAATTTATTGTTTTTGAAATGTCACGTTCTATAAATAAGGAGGAAATTTCATCCCAATAAATGAGAAACATAATAATTTCAGAAAGCAAAACCATGAAACTGGCTCAGAAGTTACTAGCTTAAAATACACAATCTGGGGAACAAATGAAGCAATTAGACACTTCACAGGAACTGCTCAGAACTGCTGCTCCTTGTGTACGTTGAAGCACAGCTATTTTTTCACAGCACAGAATTTTCAGAGTATTAGCGAAGAGGCAGAATAACAATTTATTTTATAGAAAATGAGATATTTTTATTTCACAATAAAATAAGGTCTTGTTTTAGAGAGGTACTTTTTTCTGACCCACTCTTAAAAGCAGTTGCTAAATTCCCTGATGTCCCAGCAAAAAATACAAGCAAGTCCAAGTAAAATGAAGCATGTAAATTAAATTTTAAAACACATTACAAATTACATTCTTTCCCTCCTCTTTTCTTTCCCTCCTCCTTTTTCGGCCATTTTTTGGGCAAAAAAATAGTTCAAAATAAATCCTCTGCGTTTGAAATAAATTGCTACTAACAAAATAACCTTTAAAAGCAAGGTTATACTCATCCTTCCCTTCTAAGGTTGTGGTCAGAAGCAAAACAGCAATTGACAGGTTGAGGGAAGAAGCTGCTCTTGCAATACCTTCACTGATGGCCACCTCAGAGTATCCAAAGCCACTTTGGCTAGTAGCTGGATGAGCAGTGGCTTCCCTGAATAAATCCACTCCACAACGGTCCAGTTCTCAGCAGGCACCACAATGAACAAAATCCTTTATAAGGGAGTAAAGAAAAATTGTTCCTGAGCCTTTTGAATGGGAACTGCCAAACCCGGAGCACAATGGGAGAAAGAGTAAGTCTAAAAAAATAACCCAAAAAACCAATAACCAAATCACACAACCCTAGAAAAAAAATGTGTAAATGATGGTTTGCACTTAATATAAACTACCTCTTCTTTCATTCCCAAGTGGATGTGTCATCAGTGCCTATGAGCTACTCATACACCTTATGAAGGGCCCAACCAGGTGACAGAAGCAGTAGTCAAGGACTCTGTGGAATTTAAGCATGATTTCTGATTTCCACTTCTGCTTCTCACCTCATTTCCTATCTTTTATTTTCTATATCTATTTCAGAAAAAAAACCAACAAATTGCCACTGACATAACAATATTAGCATAATAATAATAGAGCACCGACTAGAGTTGTCATTTTTTAACACTTTCAGAGTGAGGATGACAAACAGACTGGACTTCCATTGCCTTACATTTGGAAAGCCTTTTTTCACAGTTGTACAAAAACCTGTCTTTAGATTATTTGAAAAATATTAATTGAAAAAAAATAGGATCTGAACTTTGTACATAGTCTTGAAGTATATACCAAACAAACTGTATCTAGTTTGTGAAGCAGGCTTCTGATCCTTGGTTCCATCAGCAATTTAATGCCTGATACAAATAAATACGTGAACATTTTTCAAACAATCTTTTGTTGTCTTAGGTACATTACTTCAGCAATAACAAACTCACCAGAAATATCCTGTCAAGTTGATCTTGAATGTCTTTCATTCCTGGAAAAGCAGCAACCCCTTGAATCATTTCTACAAAGATACAACCCACTCCCCTACAGAGGGAAGAAAAAAAAAAAAGTATGCAACATTAGAAAAATTTCTTACACATCAAATGGCCAGCAACAGTATTTTTTATCTATCACCAGTATTTGAATAATAGATCTTATTTTTTAAAAATAAACCTATGCCAGGCTGAAGGACAAGCATGTTTGTTTACTAAAACCAATGTATAAAAATTAATACTTTTCCGGTGTTTGAAGCCAAGTGTAGAGGGAGCAGAAATACAGATGGCAGCTGCTCTCTATTTGTGAGAGTGCTTCCTGAGCACAAAGGAATACACATAATTAATTTTGGGGATGTGGGAATGGCAGTGGTACCCATGGGAGATGCTGAAAAAGGGCATGTGGCTGCTCTCAGCCACTGAACTGAGCTACTACCCAAAAGCAGATGATTTCCAGGATGGGCTTGCTTGGACTTTCCTCTCCCCTCTTCTAAAAAGAAGGAAGGCCAAAGCTCACAGCTCTGGGGAGGTCTGGTGGGATGGGCTGAGCAGCCATGGGCTCCCTCCTCTCCCTGCCATGACAGCCACCTCACTGCAGCTCCTGTCCCTGGCCTCTTGCAAAAGGTACTTCACATGACTCGTCCTCATCCCACTCAGTTAAGACATTAGAAGAAGTGCTAGGAAATCAGGGAAGAAAAAAAGTATTCTACAACTTCAGTATGCAAACATCTATGTTTGCTGCATAACCATGCTATGTAAGTAATCACACATGCACACAAAAAATTCTTCACCCAAAACAAATGCCAATTCAATAACCCAAAATATTTATAAAAATGAACCAAGAATCTGAAAAACTAACTATGCTACCACCTCTCCCTGAAATTGTGAGTTGTGTTTCTGTGTCACAGAATCCAAGCAATAAACTCTAATTTAACCTAGTTTTTAGAAGTAAATTATTTGGAACATAGTAATTACATACCTTTTCATTGCTTATGTATCGTGATGATGCATTCAGATAGGAGCATTTAATTTTATGGATATGCATGTATATATTGGTGAGGAAGTGGTTCTAGAAGAAAGCAGCTTAATGAAAATAGATTGCATATTTTCATTAAGGCTGGGGCTGAGTGTTTAAAGATACCACTTAACTAAGATTGATTATCAGCAGACAACCCGTGCTTTACTCATCTTTGAAGCCTTTGACCACTACTGAAAAAAAAATAAAATTACATCCCAGGACAATGAGGGCTGATAGTCAGTTTTCTCAAAGAAGAAAATTAAACGTACATCACTATTTTCTAATCCTACGTCCCAAAGCATAGATATAGTACACAAATTTTCTCTTTAGGCATTGAGAAGTGGAGGAAAACTTCAGAACGCATGGTTTTGGTCAAATTTTAGAATAATTCAGGTGTTTATAAAAGAGAGGTTAAAATTTATGTTCCATATGCTTCTGCTGGTTACTAAATGAACTGAATTGATTAAACTGCCATTCATCATTTAGTCTGGTTAGTGCTTCATTAAGCACAGATGGGCACAATATATCTTAGTCAAATACTTATAAATAGTATCAGGATCTCAGGGAAGGAAAAATTCAAGATTTCAGTCAGAAACCATTTAACCAAGATGAGAAAGAAAACAATTGAATTTAGACTTAAGAAAAGAGGATTAGCATTCTATTCTTGCAACCAGAAAACAGGCATTTGATTAAACCAGTGTATCATTTGAGGGCACGTACTGCTATCTACAGACAAACCTTAGATAGCCATTTGAACAGAAATGCTGTAAAGGCAATAAAAAGCTTTTGCCAAATTTTACATTTTTCACATAATCTATTTTAAAATGTTACACTTTCAGCAGGTGTGACAAAAGTATGAGCCAAAAATCAAGGAAGCACTGCAAACAACACTACTCAAGAAAAACTTCCTGCTTAGAAAGAAGAACTCTACTATGTATCTTGGACCCTTGCATAACCTAGTACTCATTTAGTCACAAGCTGAAAAGAGAGCAAAAGAGCACTGGAGTTCAATAAACAACAATACAAAAAAGAAAAGGTTATTAAAATCATGGAGGAGAGAAACATAATCAACTTTCAGGGTTTGAGCTGGAAGGCTGCTGTTCCTTTGCGCCCCTTGAAAACTAAGTTTATGCTTGATTTCAAAGCCTATGGTGTTTAGCATAATGAATACACCCATAGAAAGAGAAGACTAAAAATAATAATAGCAATTATAATAGTAGTAGTAGTAATAGTAATAATAAATACTAATTATCGCTATTATTGTTATTAATATTATTGCTGTTATTAATATTATTTTTTTTATTCTTATTACATTGAAATTAAAGGAAATACCCAGGAAGCCATAATAGCACATAAAGGCTTGAAGATGGCTGGATAGTTTTTTAGATGTCTTAGCGGTATCAATGAATTTTAGGCTCACAGCAAGTAGAAACTGAGTATATAACAGAATTCCTGAATCACAAACATTAAGTGCACAGACACTGAATAGGAAAAGAAATAAAGTTTCTACAAGGCCTTGAAATTTAGTCTGTTTTTTGTAGCCCTCACAAACTATTAAAGAGGTTAGAGATATTTTCAAGTAAAGCAAAAATTATTTTTGTGCCAGAAAAATGGGTTTTTAAGGAAAAGTTAAGATAATTATGTCATTCTTGGCTACAAGAAAACATAAGGGACAGGGAGAACCTGAAGGCTCTGCATTTAAAATTATGCAAAATAAAGGACAAGGAAGAACTGTTTAGGATTTTAATGATTCCCAGAACCGTAGGTAGATCCAAGACAGTATAACTAGAAATAGCAGAATGCTTCAGGAAATAAAAAATTTAGTGTGCGTGTTAGAGAAACACACTTAACAATTGTGCTACACTCCAGCCTCCCAGTGGACCTGAAACTCCACAGTTACAGTTGTGTAAAACTAGACAAGCTGAAACACTTGAAAATATTCTTCAGGGAACAGCTTTGTATTAACAGAGGGTGGATAAGATGATCTCACAGATCACTCCCATTTCTAGTTTCTATGACTGAAAGATTACTTCTTGAAATATGAAATACATGCAATTAACTTGGCTTTAGTGTGCATGCATCTCCAAAGGTATGTTATTTATGTATAATTTGTGCACGCTGAGCATACAATCCCATTTTCAGTCAGTGCTTGAGAAACAATTTGTGACAAAAGAAATTCAGCCAAACATATTTCAGTCTCTTCAGTTCAGAATTTCCTACTCTCTTTATAGGACTTCTCATTTTGAATAAATAAGACAGATGCTGCTATTTAATTTGGAAGTATTTCCAATGCAAAATGTAAAAGCAACAGCCAATTAATGTTGAAAAGGGTGGCTAACACTCTTATGTCAGAAAGTTTGACTAAACCTATTGATATATTGATGAGAACATATGTGCCCATACCATCTAATACTGCTCTTCTATTGTCCTGCTTAATTTCCTGGGACTCTAGCTGTCACCATAGTCTTACACAGAGTAAGAGTTAATAGCACAGCTAAATTAGTTACTCTTGCATTTGAATTGACATAGTAAATGAGCCTGCAAAAGTGAAGTTAGATGCCTCAGGAAACTGCATATTTTTTTTTCTGCAGAGCTTGCATAATTCAAGAGGGTATTCCCTTAAAAGTAACTTGCTTACATATGGGTTGGGATTATATTTTTGGTTTAAGAATTCACACTTCTGTGAATATTTGTGTAACAGAGATCCTTATTGCAACAAGAACATCCAGTCTAATCTCCAGTCTATCTGTATCTGAATACTGAAAAGAATAAAAAAGAGAGGGAAAAAACCCCAAAACACACAATGTAAAAGTTTTGGTGAGGCATAATCTATAAAAGATTATTAGGTTTATTTCCTTTAGTTAATATTCCAATTTTTCTTTATGGATCCATAGAAGAGTCTACAGACAAGATGAGTGGAGAGGTTGACACTCCAGAAGGGAAAGCTGGACAGACTGGAAGGAGTGAGCTAGCAGGAACTTTATGAAGTTATGAACAGGGAGAAGCATAAGGTCTCGCACCTGGGAACACATAACCCAGGAACGCAGTTCAAACACTGGAGAGTAGCCCTGTGGAAAGGGACCTGGGGGTCTTGGTGGATAACAGGCTCAACATGAGTGAACTATGTGCTGCAGCAGCAAAGAAAGCCAACAGGATGCAGGGCTGCATCAACAAGGGCATCACCAGCAGAGATAAAGAAGGCATCATCCCACTCTACTCAGCACTTGTCAGACCACACCTGGAGTATTGCATTCAGTTTTGGTCCCTGCTCTACAAAAAGGATGTGGACAGGCTGGAGAGGTTTCAGAGAAGGGCCACAAGGATGATCAGAGGACTGGAGAATCTGCCATATGATGAGAGGCTGAGAAAACTGAGTTTCTTCAGCCTTGAGAAGAGAAGGCTGAGGGGAAACTTCATTACCATGTTTCAGTACCTAAAGGGTTGCTACCAAGAAGATGGAGACTTCCTATTTACAAGGAGTCACATGGAAAAGACAAGGGATAATGGGCACAAGTTGCTTCTGGGGAGATTCCAATTGGGCACAAGAGGCAAATTTTTCACCATGAGGACAGTCAAAGAGCTTGCATAATTCAAGAGGGTATTCCCTTAAAAGTAACTTGCTTACATATGGGTTGGGATTATATTTTTGGTTTAAGAATTCACACTTCTGTGAATATTTGTGTAACAGAGATCCTTATTGCAACAAGAACATCCAGTCTAATCTCCAGTCTATCTGTATCTGAATACTGAAAAGAATAAAAAAGAGAGGGAAAAAACCCCAAAACACACAATGTAAAAGTTTTGGTGAGGCATAATCTATAAAAGATTATTAGGTTTATTTCCTTTAGTTAATATTCCAATTTTTCTTTATGGATCCATAGAAGAGTCTACAGACAAGATGAGTGGAGAGGTTGACACTCCAGAAGGGAAAGCTGCCCTCCAGGATGACCTGGACAGACTGGAAGGAGTGAGCTAGCAGGAACTTTATGAAGTTATGAACAGGGAGAAGCATAAGGTCTCGCACCTGGGAACACATAACCCAGGAACGCAGTTCAAACACTGGAGAGTAGCCCTGTGGAAAGGGACCTGGGGGTCTTGGTGGATAACAGGCTTAACATGAGTGAACTATGTGCTGCAGCAGCAAAGAAAGCCAACAGGATGCAGGGCTGCATCAACAAGGGCATCACCAGCAGAGATAAAGAAGGCATCATCCCACTCTACTCAGCACTTGTCAGACCACACCTGGAGTATTGCATTCAGTTTTGGTCCCTGCTCTACAAAAAGGATGTGGACAGGCTGGAGAGGGTTCAGAGAAGGGCCACAAGGATGATCAGAGGACTGGAGAATCTGCCATATGATGAGAGGCTGAGAAAACTGAGTTTCTTCAGCCTTGAGAAGAGAAGGCTGAGGGGAAACTTCATTACCATGTTTCAGTACCTAAAGGGTTGCTACCAAGAAGATGGAGACTTCCTATTTACAAGGAGTCACATGGAAAAGACAAGGGATAATGGGCACAAGTTGCTTCTGGGGAGATTCCAATTGGGCACAAGAGGCAAATTTTTCACCATGAGGACAGTCAAACATTGGAATGGTCTGCCAAGGGAAGTGGTAGATTCCCCCACCTTGGACAGTTTTAAGTCTCAGCTTGAAAGGGTGCTGAGTCATCTCATATAAACTATAATAGTACCTAGAAAGGTTGGACCAGATGATCCCAGATGTCTCTTCCAGCCTGAAATTCTATGATTCTATGACATTCTCTGAAATGAGGAGTTGTTTCCAAAGCAAGCTTTAGTTTATACTTAAATCCAGACTACAGAAAGCCTATATGATTACCATATATGTTTTAAACTGTCAAACTTCATGACCAGATAGAAACCTTATGTGAAGATCCAGCATAGGTCTTCACTTTGAAGACTATGCTGAATGCTATTACCTGCTCTGAGCCTGCTAGAAAACAGATCTGTTCAGGGCATGAAGTCTGTTCTCTGCATGCAGGATCTGGCTTCAGAGGGGAAAGGTTTTTATGAAAGCCAAGTAATTGCTTCCAGCAATCCTCCTGGTGAGATTTCAGAAATCCAAAGGAACAGCAGAGTTTTCATTCAAGTTTCCCAAACTACATCCAATTTGTTCTGCTAAATAGATCAGAATTTAAACAAAACAAAAAAACCTTGGACCTCTCAAAAAAAAAAAAAATCTCAACTACTTGGTTTTTAATGGATTTGTCACCAAAAAACTGGAACCTTTTCCATAAAATTCATTAATAATATGCAACATGTTGGAAGGGCACAGAGATTTTATCTTGTCTGATTTATTCAGAGAAGAAGTCACATTCCTATGTTCCTATCCTGCTTATGAACAGAAGTACCAAAACAAATTTTGGGGGAAAGGAATGAAAAGTAAAGAATTTTGTCTCCTTGATTGACAAAAATCTGATCTAATTCTGAAGTGGCACACTGCCAGAATACCCACACATGGTGAACTTCGTTGGAATTTCTCTTTCATGACCACTTCACTTTGATAAATAGAAAGTAACATTCAGTGGGAGATACAGTCTCATCAAAGAACAGGGGCAGGAAGCAAACAGATTACAGTTCTCACATGAGAAGTAACGACTGAAGCAAAATTGCCCTTCTATGATGATAAAGAGCAACATTAAAATTTTTGCAGAAAGCAGATGTAATGGCTGAAAAATATTTTACTGGAAAATATGATAGTTCAAAGTATTTCTTTACAGCCAGTCTTGAAGCAAATATAATTACAAGCAAATACAGAGCTCATGTGCTTGCCTGAGTCACTGAACTACTTAGAAATAGGAGCTCCAGAAATCTCTTTTGCAACCCAACCCTCTGTATCAATTCTCAGCTTCTACATTAAGCAATATGATATTCATGGGGGATTAAAATGTGTATGACCCCGTTTTTCCAAGAATCTTTCTGTTAGACTCACTTTACTGTAAAAGCAGAATGCAAAAAAGCTCAAGAAAATAATCTTTAAAATTAAGCAATATTTTGCCATGAGATATTTTCCCTGTTTAACATGTTCTTCCTCATTTTCTTTTCTGGATCCAGATACCTTTACTTTTTTGACATAGATGAAATATATTTCTGGCAGTGGAAAAGCAAGGGTAAATCTGATATTAGGAATGGATAAAAGTAGTTTTTACATAGGAACTGAAATGCCCTTTCAGTAACAACAGACATGGATGGTTTCCTCACACACACAGTGTTTCTATGAATTTGACCCTATGTGAATTTTCCAGTGAAAAGCTAACTCAGCAGATAAAACTTTTGAAGAACTCCCTGACAATGACAGAAGTTTAATTAACAATGCCTTCATAGTTATTGCAATATCCTCATCTCAAGAACCTAATCCTACAGATTAGCATTTCTTTGGAGTGGAAGTCATAATCAGAAAGAATATCAAGGGCAAAAGAACTAATTTATTCTACACTGTTTTCTCTCTCAGGCCCCAAGCAGTATTTCTTCAGGGTATACTGGGACTCCTGCTCTCCTGTTTCTTTCACTGAAAACTGTTCACAGCAGATACAGGATAAAGATGCGTTTGTAATGTCCCCTGTGTAAAAACATAATTTGGTGCACCTGTGTCTTAAGACAATATCCATTTTTATTTAATAAATATCTTAATTACTGTCATAGGTCTTCAATGGTCAAATACTCATGAAAGCATGCACGGAATTACAGCAGGCACTCAAATCTGCAGGCTGTATGTGTAAAGTGGTGTGTTTCTGAAAAATACTAGTTATTTTTCTAACAACAGGAGAGTCAGAAAAATCTCTACATGAAGCGTTTTCCCTGTATTATGATCAGAATTGAAAAAAATTATATCAGTACAGAAGTTACAAAGTTAAATAACAGTGATTTAATAAGCAATTTTGTAACATTTGACTGGCCTAGTTTTAAGTGATTTCTTCCACAGCACTTAATATAAACTGATGTTAGTTAATAAAAGTGAATTTAAACTGTAACATGACCCATAACTTCTTAGGTTAGCTGAACTGTGAATAAGAGTGTATTTTTTAAAAGCAAAACAGGATATGCAAAAAATCACCAGCTGTTAAAAAACACTGTTTAAACCCAGCTGCACTTCAAAATAAAATATCCCTAGTGACTTCCTGAGGTAAGCAACCCAGATGTAGCAGTACACACACTACCAGAATCAAAGGGGTTTAATAACCTGTTTAAATTGCTTCATATACTTATCCTATCTTCTTCCTGTAAGGAACAAATATAATAGGTTCATTTGGGGATTTTTTTCCCTGTTTCTGCATTCCTTATATATGAGTTTAAGTAATTCATAAGCCCTTTATGTATTGAAGCTTATTTTCCTTGCGCTGACTTTCAAAGGACAGTGAAATTTAAGGATTAGGACAAGTTACACCAGAGGCAATGCAAAGCCATTTTCCTACCTACTAGTAAGACCTCATCAAGAGGAAAAAAAAAGGTATATCAAAGGTTATCACAACTCTTTGATGCAGTCTTGGGTAGTATAATACATTCATACTGCTGTATCAAATGCTGTCAGCAGTAAATCACAAAGCCACTGCGTTGATTTTCATCACCAGCCTGACACCACTAATGCATGTACATCTTCATTAATATTATTTTATTGCCAGTGGCTATTTAAAAAAAGAATGCAGGAGAATGTAAAACTGCATGTGGATCATTAGCTTTTACTTATTATCTTAATGCCTTACACCGACAAATGAAGTGTAAAAATAGCCTGCAGCGTCTGCCACCTGCTTCCCAGCCACTGTCCAGTGGTTAATATTTGGACTCCTTTTTCATGCAGCTGGTCTTCTACTCAGTAGGAGACCCACCTTCCATTCCTTGGGAACCAGCATGAAATGTCATTTATCATGGCTACAGCAAAGGCCCTCTGTCTTTTTTTTTCCCCTCTAAACAGAAGAAACAGCTGTGCTTTCTACCTCAACATTATTTAAATATTCACTGAAGTGGTTGCCCAGTTTTGTCATCATGTAGATCATCAAGGACACATGAGAGCACACACTATCTGGCATAAGGATATAATGCCACTAATTGCATAAAAATGCTAATGCTACAATCACACTTTTGATAACAAATTACCAAATTACCTTGGAATCTGATGGTTGGTGAGTTTCTCTGCATCTCCCATCCTCCCACTCTGGGAAGTCACTAAGTGGTTTTAATGTAATTATGGCCCAGCTATGTACAACCGTTGTATAAATAAAGCCCCAAGCCTGCCTGTGCTCCAGCAGAGCTCACTGTTAAATGTGCCAAATAAGCAAAACTGACCTTAACATATAACTACACCTCTTGCAATCAAACTGGAAGCACTGTCTCAGACAACCCAGCAAAGTGGAGAAATAAAAACCTAAAGCTCTTTTGTCACATACCATATACATTTGCTCTAATCTGATTTCTGATGTGGCAGTATCTGAGCCTCTACACAAATTCCTGCTATGTGAAAGAAACTATATTACCAGGGTTTTTTCCCACACTCTTCATAGTTCTCCAGTCTGTACAGGGCAGCAAAAAAATTTAAGTGCTATAAATCTAGTACAAGTGCTATCTGATATCATTTTTCATTTGAAACAAAATTCACCACCTCTATCCCTGAGCAACTGGATCTTTTTCAGACCTATATTAAATGCTCTGTACCAGGAGACAGCATTTATTTTTATAGTTGAAGATGTAATTATTCTGCTCTTCCTCAATAGTCTTGCATCATTATAAAAGTCCTGCTAAAAACATGACCTGGAATGCTGAAGTGGCATTCTAAGTCCTTCCTTGGTGTTCCCTGCTGTTCATATAATTTGAATTTAAACATCTGATTATGAAAGAAATGCTCAGTCTGCCATTATAATAGATTTTAAATGCTTCTACCAGCTGCATTGCTTAGTTTGATCTTTATCACAGTAATACAACATAGTTTGACTACACTTTTTTAAAGCTCTTTTAATAAAACTATTATAGAGAGGAGCATTAAACTATCTGGTTTTAGGAGCTGTTAAACTTTTGAGTGAACTATTCTTCTTTGTGGAGGAAGTATCAGTGAGAATCAAAAATGTTTTAAAAGCCTTTTTTTCAGTTTAAAAAAAAAACACCAATGGAGATATAGCTCCATTTCAAAGTTCAGTATTTTTTTTAATTGGCAAATGTAAAAAAAAATAATATTAAAATTTCCAATGTCTTTTTCAAGTAAAAAAGCATTTTAGAGAATTTCTTGAGCAGTTTATTCCATTAAAGTAAAAAAAATATTCCTTTAGCTGTTTCTATATATTCTCTCATTCTCTTTTGCTTCACAAGTTGAGACAGATACAGAAGTATAGAATCATCAAAGTTGGACAAGACCTTCAAGATCATCAAGTCCAACCATCAGCCCTATACCCTCGTGACCACTAAATGATCTCCCAAAACACCACGTCTACCTGTTTTTTTAACCCCTCCAGGGATGGTGCCTCCACCACCTCCTTGGGCAGCCTGTTCCAATGTCTCACCACTCTTTCAGTGAAGAAGTTTTTCCTAATACCCAATCTGAACCTCCCCTGGTACAACTTGACCCCATTTCCTCTTGTTCTGTCACTGGTCACTAGGAAGAAAAGGCCAGCACCCACCTCACTACAACCTCCTTTCAGGAAGTTGTAGAGAGCAATGAGGTCTCCCCTCAGCCTCCTCTTCTCCAGGCTGAACAGCCCCAGCTCCCTCAGCCTCTCCTCATCAGATCTGTTCTCCAGACCTGTAATCAGCCCAGGTGCCCGTCTCTGCACCCTCTCCAGCACCTCAATGTCCTTCCTATACTGAGGTGCTCAAAACTGCACTCAGTGCTCGAGGTGCAGCCTCACCAAGGCTGAGCACAGGAGGCAGAATCACCTCCCTGGTCCTGCTGGCCACACTATTCCTGATGCAGGCCAGGATGGTGTTGGCCTTCTTGGCCACTTGGTTACACTGCTGGCTCATGTTCAGCCAGCTGTCAATATGCACAGACACATATGCACAAAGATGTAGGACTCTCAAGGACTGAACCCATGTAGACTGAACTACAAGAATGTGAACAGAAAAAACTATATCTCCCAGCTACCCTCTGATTAAGTTTTCCTGTCTCAAGCAAGATAAGCTCCTTGCTGAGAATGTCAGAGGTGTATCTGGGAAAAGAGGTGACTGCAAAATGTCAGAAGCAGATGGAATATGGAGATTGCATACAGTTTGTGAAGACACCAGGCTGAACCTGATCTCTGGGAAAACAGGACAGTTTCAGGATAGATGAGAAGCTCAGATGTAGAGGGAGATTATTTTAGATCTGTTAGGTGGAGAATGGTTTGAAGAAAAGCAGACAGCTGATACCAAAGATGCTACCTTTGCCTCTCTGCTGCAGTTCACATTTGGAGATATTTGTTTACCCTCTCTTTTTCTTCTTGGTTCACCTACCATTACAGATCAAGGAACTACAGCAGTCAGAGGCCCAGTTATATTGAACATTCTCTTCAATATTAAATATTCATACTCTGTAACCCCTGCTAATGAAACAATCCTACAACGTCTATCTCCTGCTCCCAGGAGTCAAGACTTAACACTGCTATGGGGAAAAAATAGATGAAATTTTCAGGAAAATGTAACTGTTCATCTCACATTCTCTGATCTCAGTTACAGGACTAAACACAACCTAGTCATACTAAGTTGCCCTCCTCAGCAAAAAAATGTTCCTGCTAGGTCATCTGTTTCAGTACTTCACTGCAAGATTACCTTGACAAATATTATTCACCAACCATATGAAAGCAAAAGGTCCTTTTAACCTTATCTTCCAGTTACCCCTAGATTTCAACATAATCATCATTCTAAATTTAGCTTGCCTATATTAAAGAAAGATATTTCAGCAAACTACAAAAAAACCACAATTTCCGACACTTGCTCAGTATGTATTTTTCTCAAATGAAACCAGAGTTATAGATTTAAAAAGTCAAATGCACATTCAAAATATTAACATTTTCCAGGGCATGAGACTGTTTTTGTAAGGTAAAATACTTTTTTCCTCATTTCTGTTTCTTGAATCAACATACTTGCTTCTGGTAACACACTTGAAGCTCTAACTAATTAGAGAATTTGTACAGACTAAAGAGATCCTGGAACCTCAAAACTTAGAGAATAAACGAAGAATGTCTACCTTGGTTTCTAACAGTCAAAAACCACATCATCTTTGCTCAACACAGGACCAAATTACGTTACCAAAAGAGCAAGGTGTTATTTTTTGTACAAACGAAACTGCCCTTTCAAACCTTAAGGTCTAAACAAAATTTGTAGGTTTCAAAGAAAATTATTCAGTGATATATCACACACTGATTTACTG
This sequence comes from Chaetura pelagica, assembly GCF_000747805.2. Lineage (NCBI taxonomy): Eukaryota > Metazoa > Chordata > Aves > Apodiformes > Apodidae > Chaetura > Chaetura pelagica. The sequence continues at coordinate 1,377,872 of NW_009953923.1, read as the reverse complement.
CTAACAAGTACAGTACATTAAAAACTGAGGCTGTATCCTCACATCCAGAGAATCCTGGTTTTGTCCTTGCTACAGCTGGCATGGTCTAAGTCTATCTTCTGCAAAACAGGTATCACATCATATCAAAGTACCACATTAAGTCCACAAAAGTCAAGCAACAACAACTCAGTCTGTTACAAAGCACCAATGGCTCTTCTAGAGGTGTGTCACCAGCAGGTACCAGCTGGTGGGGTGGCAGGAAGACAATCCTTTATGGAGATACTGAGTGAACCTCACTTTTACACCCAGGTTTTTTAACCTGTACCACTAATCTCAATATTTGTTTTACACATGTAAAAAAAAGTAGAGCTAAAGCACCTACACGTAGTCTTGAGTAAAGATGTTAAACTTACCACATATCAAGGCAGGTGGAATACTCTGTTGATCCCAGAAGGACATCTGGAGGCCTGTACCATAGGGTTACCACTTCATTGGAATATGTATGGCTGGGAACTGATTTAGCTCTTGCAAGACCTGTGGAGCAAATACAAATGAATTAATGCAAACAAACATAGAAGCAGTTTGTTGTAAGAACAAACTTCATATAACATGATTGCACATTGCAAGCAGGTGTTTTTTTTATTCTAGTCTTGGAATAAGTTATTTAATGAAAGAATATGGTAGCATCTTTCATTAATTACCTGGCTTAATAGAGCTGTGAATATTATGAATGAATAATAAAATATAGTTTTCATAATGACAACCACAGTCCCAGGAAAGATGCAAAGATACATTGTAGGATATCTAAATAAACAAATAAACAAATATTTCCATTTCTATTAATTGCTCATGCTTAGGAATCAATAATCTTCCATTTCAGTTGTATTTAGAAAAAGGAAAGGTAAAGAAAACTTCCAGACAAATAGTGCCACAGATGAGATTTCGGATTTTTAGGGCAACCTAAGGAAATCTCCCATAGTTTACACTGCAAAACTCAGGCTGTTTATTCAAGTTCATATTTGAAAGCAGCAGACACTTATACATTAACATTCAAGTAAATATTAATATTGCAGTAATGCATCAGAAAATAGTAAGTGCAAAATTCTTCTCTCTCAACAAGTGTATATCAGCAGTGTACCAATCTCAGAAGCAGAAAGCATTTCAGTGAAATGTGTGGCCTACCAAAGATATGCTAGTTATAGTAATTGTCTTTTAAGCTTGTTAGTAATTTAAAATAATTCGCATTACTACACAACCATAATCTATCTCATGTAAAATTTGAAAGAGTTTAGGAGATACTCTCCTACGCTAAAAGCAACAGGGAAGATCATACTTTTCTAACAGCTCTCCTACAGAAGCCGCTCTCCTCCGGGAAATGGAAAGATTCTCAGGGCTATCATGGCTGTTCCCATCATGTGCCTTCATAAACCTTTTCCAAATGATCCACTCCTAGTTACTGCCTTGAGACCACCCACTGCCTCACTAGGAACACTGAACATAACACAAATAAGAGAAATAAGGAGGGGGTTTTGTGTCTCTTTCTAAAAAAACAGAACTACCAATTTACCTTTCACAAAACAAATGAAATAACTAAAACAGGTCATGTCTTACACCTCACAGGAACCAAAAAGCAAAGTCATACACTCAGAAAGAAATATGCAACATGAGAATGCACTTAAGAGTGCAGATGAGAGTCCTTTGCACCTTTATTCTTACTACACTGGAGAATCTATTTAAGAACAGTTAATCTCAGTGAATACATCTCCATAGTAATGATAGCAAATCTTGCCAGTAGATTGCATTATTGGCTGATTATAGCAATTAGACCAGTGTAGGGGAGTAATTTGACTTGAATGCCAGAATTTCTGCTAAAAAAACATACATTTTGAGTACAAATACCCATTTTTAGCTTTAGTTTCCAGACTTCCATTTCTTTTTTGTTTGTGCACCTGGCCACCAGCTTGATGAATAACCGGGCTCAGACAGACAACTCAGGTTGGTCAATGCAGCCCCAAAGAGGCCAGAGAAGTCACATCAGACATTCAGCAGTGCCTCAGCCTACAAATTAATGTTATGCTTCCGTAAGATCAGAAACCACAAAATACCCTGACTAGTGAATCTTCTTACTCCTAGCCCAGAGTAACATTAACAAGTCTGAGTTTCTGAGCACCTATACCCCATGTGACTAAACTGAAACAAGAGTCCTTGAATTTGTGGATATGGTCCTACGATTATTAAGCTAAATAAAAATTATTGAAAGATTTGAGAAGACTGGATGGTGAATGCCCCCACCCTTTGCCTGTCTGAACCTCCCTTTAGTCATGCCTGAGGAATAATTAATTTAGATGCAAACTACTTCATCTCTAATCTTCAACCTAGCTTTGGCAGGAGAAGAGACATAGGCAGGCAGGGAAAAGACATATTTAAGAAGCCAGCAACATGATGTAATTTGGCGAAGAGTGTCAAAAAACTTTAGAGTGGGGAACTCAGGTCTCCAAGACACAAAGTCTTTGATCCACACACTCAAGAAATCTTCCATGCAGAGAGCCAACTTGCCATACCAGAAATCATACTACAAAAAATACAATATCCATGCATCTCAAGAAATCTTCCATGTAGAGAGGAATAAGTAGCCAACTTGCCATACCAGAAATCACACTACAAAAAATACAATATCCATGCATGCCTGCCAGTTTCTGCCACTTTACTGGCCCAGATGGAGCTTTGTAAGTGCGACAGTCAGCCCAAACTCTCCTCTCCTCCTCCTGTCCAACCGTTCAGCATACAGCCTGTCCTCCCATCCTCCTGCGACTGCTGTCCACCCTGTTTCCTCAGCTCACTGCTTCTACACGCCCTCCACTTCTAATCCGTTCCAGGTTAACCAAAATCCATCTGATTTTCAAAGGATGGCCCTTTTTGGCTAATCACAGCCTGTCGGACAAGTAAACGTTTTTCTTTAATCTGCTCTTCACTCCCAAAACACCATGAAAGCCTCCTTTGAGGTTAGCTGCTACATCTGGTTTTCAGTTATAAGAGGATCATTGCTGGACTGGAGACAGTTATAAAAAAAACCCCTTAATTTGTAAGAGCAAGTTGAAGCCATGTATTGGCATTAGACAACATTACTGGGTTTAAGAGTACAGGGCATATATTTTAAGTTGTGGCCAACTGGTTGCCTGCTTAGGTCACACACACTACTTTGGAAACTAAATAGCCAAATGGAAAGCAGGAGTGAACATTCAAAGGAAATACTCACAAAGGCTAAAGTTTGGCAGAGGAAGATTTGGCACAGTCCTCCTGTTCAGTCAAATCGCTCCCCACGTGCAGGACTGAAAGGATCTGAATTAGACTAATGCCTCAGAGGAGCTGCTTTCTCTCAGGTAGGGAACAAAGGTTGATTTTTCTGACTAACACTCTGTATAAATACTCTTTTCAGTAGCTCCCAGCGACAGGATGAGGGGCAATGGGCACAAGCTGGAACACAGAAAGTTCCATTTAAATATAAGGAAAAATTTCTTTACTATGAGGGTGACAGAGCACTGGAACAGGCTGCCCAAGGAGGGTATGGAGTCCCCTTATCAAGATATTCAACACCTGCCTGGATGCAGCCCTGAGCAATGTGCTCCAGGGGATCCTGCTTTAGCAGGGGAATTGGACTAGATGATCTCTAGAGGTCTTTTCCAACTCTGACAATTCTGTGATTCTGTGAAAGAAGGGACTTGCATTTATGAACACTTTCACTTAAAGACTCAAAATTAATGCAAACGTTTCTAGTCACACATAAAGCATGGAAAAGTTACCTCATATTTCAGATACATTTACATTTAAAAACAATGGTATCAACAAATACACACATGAAACACTAACAAGATCCTGCATTTCTTGGTTTGATGCTCCAGATGTGAACAGATGACAGTTACCAGGGATTTTTTTTCATATATCTTTCTGTAAGAAAATTTGTTACATATTTTATACCCTTTTGCACATCCAAATATGCTTAGTCATGCAAAATTTATTTGACTACATTCTTCCACTGAAAGAAAACTGAAGGGTTGGATTAATTAGCACAGCATGTTCGATCACTTTCTTTAAGGGTTGCCTGTCTGTTTCCATGGTTACACACTACAGGCAGAGTGACAATCTCATTTTTAGAAGACAAAGCTTATGGAGGATCATCAAAACTTCAAACTTAATGGCTATAAAAGCCAAAAGGTAAATGGAGAGATCATTGGCTGAGCACCCAATATTTATATATTGCTGCTTGAGCACTTCTTTTTTGGGGAGTTGGAGGGAGGATCTCCTGACAAGCAGTTAACTCCTTTCCAGCTCCTGTGTCTTCCAAAAGATAAAAGGTCAACACATGTCTTGCTGTTGTGGCCTTATTTTGAAAGCACGAAGCCAAGCATGAGGCCCAGTTATTAAAAGTCTGGTTGTGTCAGACCCACTGGGGATTCTGCATGTAGTTACAGGAAGAACAGACACTGTTTAATGTTCTCCAGGCACTTACTTCTATGGTCATAATTTATCCTAGGGAACTACAGGTCAGTCAGTCTCATCTCTGTGCCCAGCAAGATTATGGAGCAGATCCTCCTGAAGACTCTGCTAAGGTGCATGGAAAGTGAGGTGGTGGTCGCTGGCAACCAACATGGCTTCATCAAGGGCAAATCATGCCTGACAAGCTTGGTGGCTTTTCATGACGGGGTCACAACACTGGTGGACAAGGGGAGAGCAACTGATGTCATCTATCTGGACTTGTGCAAAGGATTTGACACTGTCCTGCACAACATGGTGGTCTCTAAATTGGAAATATATGTATTCAATGGATGGACCACTCATTAGATAAGGAATTGGCTGGATGGTCACACTCAAAGAGTAGTGGTCAATGGCTCGATGTCCAAATGGAGACCAGTGGCGAGTGGCATTACTCAAGGGTTGGTACTGGAACCACTGCTGTTTAAAATCCTTGTCAGTGACATTAACAGTAGACTTGAGGGCACCTTTGGCAAGTCTGCTGACCACATCAAGCTGCACGGTGTGGTTGACATGCTGGAAGGAAGGAAGGCCATCCAGAGGGACCTTGACAGGCCTGAGAGGTGGGCCGATGCCAACCTCATGAAGTTAAACAAGATGAAGTGTAAGGTCCTGCAACTGGGTCAGGGCAATCCAAAGCACAATCACAGGTTGGATGGAGAACAGATTGAGAACAGCCTTGAGGAAAATAACTTGGGGGCGCTGGTTGATAAGAATCTCAACACGAGCTGGCAATGTGCACTTGCAGTCCAGAAAGTCAACCATGTCCTAGGTTGCATCAAAAGAAGAATGACCAGCAGATCAAGAGAGGTGATTCTCTTCCTTTACTCTACTTTTGTGAGAAACCCACCTGGAGTACTGTGTCCATTTCTGGAGCTCCCAACATAAGAAGGACATGGAGCTTTTGGAGTGAGACCAGTGGAGGGCCACAAAGATGAGGAGAGGGCTGGAGCACCTCTCCTATAAAGACAGGCTGAGAGCATTAGGTTTGTTCAGCCTGTAGAAGAGAAGGGTCTGGGGAGGCCTTAAAATGGCCTTTCAGTACCTGAAGGGGGCCTACAGAAAAGCTGGGGAGGGACTGTTTAAAAGGGCTTGTAGTGCTAGGTTAAAGGGCAGTGACTTTAAACTGGAAGAAGGTAGATTGAGGCTAGACATTACAAGGAAATTCCCCACTATGAGGGTGGTGAGACACTGGCACAGGTTGCCCAGGGAAGTTGTGGATGACCCGTCCCTGGAAGTGTTCAAGGTCAGGCTGAATGTGGCTTTGAGCAACCTGGTCTACTGGAAGGTGTCCCTGACTATGGCAGGAGGGTTGGAACTAGATGATCCTAAAGGTCCTTTCTAGCCCAAACCATTCTATGATATCCAAACTGAAAGAAGAAACGGTTCTGATGCACTGCACACTGCAAGGCTTGAACCTGCACAGTGACACAACCCACAACTTTCTTTTAACTCATTCATTAAACAGCAGCTCAGGATATCCTTCAATGCCCTGTCGTTAAAATACAGGGTGAATGATCTCTGCCTATGTATGTATACGTCTTTGACACACACACACAAAAAAAAAAAAGTATTGCTTTCATATTTCCTTCCTTGGTAAATAAAATTTTCTCTGCTTCATCTTTACCTTTTATCTCAGACTTGGAGGTTGTATCTGATTTTTCCTAACATCAGTTATTGACAAAACATATTGCACTGATTTATCAGTGTAATTTTTAAATTGTGTTTGGCTTTTACAAGAAGCCATAGCTATATCCAGACTCAAATTCAATACACGTACCTCTGGCTACAGGAGCACAAATATTAATATTTTATATCTCTTTAGCTGCAGGATAGCTTTCTAGTCAAGTTCATATGACAATCAGGAAGCCTTTGTTCACAGCGAATATGATTCTGTAAATGAGGAAACCAGTCACGACTGCAAAATCAAGGGCTTGCCAACCATGAGAATGGTCTCCCTTTCCATTATACCTTAAATGTGTTGACCTGTTTACTATTTTGATTTAGATATATCAAAAAGGGCTCTAGCAAGGCATACGGCAAAATTAGGATTTTTTTGTTACTGTTTTTTCCTTGTTTCCAATTCTTGTCATGCTTCCTTTTTTAGCCTCCTGTTTTGTTTAACAATTACCTGCAGTCTGAGGTGAATGGCTTATAACCCATAACTATGTGCACTGGTTTGGTTCTGGCATGGTTTTGGTAGTGGCTCCTGTAAGAAGCTACTAAAAGCTCCATCAGCTCAGGTGGCCATGGCCAGGTTGTTGGATAGACAACAGATGTGCCTCCGCATATGACTAACATATGCAAGAACTGATATAAGACCTGAGCAGAGAGCAAGCAGTGAGAAAGAGCTGAGCTAGAGAGGTGAAAGCAGTGCCAGGGTGAGATGCCAAGGTTGGTGAGGAAGAGGGGGGAAGCAGGTGCCCAGGCAGAAGTTTCCCTGTAGTCCATGAGGAGATGGCAGCTGTTCCCTGCATTCACAGAGGAAAGGGGTGGGACATTCCCTGAAGGCACCAGGAGGGGCAAACGTGGACTTGCAGCCCATGGACTTGGATCTGCAGCTGTGGAAGCCCCACTCCAGGAGAGGTGACTGCTCCCAAAGCAACCGTGACTCTGTGGGAAGCCCACACTGGAGCAGCTCCTGATCTCATGGGAAGGACTAACAAAGGAGACGTTTGTGGAGGACTCTCCCATGGGAGGGACCCTGTGGGGAGGCAGGGAAGGACTGTAAGGAATCCTTCTTCCTGAGGAGGAAGGAGTGGCAAGAACCACCAGCCTGTGAACTGACTCTAAACCCCATCCCCTGTCCCCCTGTGCTGCTGGGGAGAAGGAGGGAGAGAAACCAGGAACAAAGTAATTTGGGGGGAGGAAGGGAAGGGTGGGGTAACATATGCAAGCCCTGCTCTGTGTGTTGTCTGTGCCCTGTGGGCATTTGATTAGTGTTAAATTAAATTATTATTTTTCCCCAAGTTGAGTCTGTTTTACCCAGGACTGTAAATGATGAGAGAACCCTCCTTGTCCTTGTCTTGACCCATGAGCTTCTAGTTGGTCTTTGTCCTCCCCTTCCCAGTGTGTGCATGGAGGGGGGGATTGAGTGAGCGGCCACATGGCTGGTTCTTTGTTGTCGTGTTAGGGCCCAATCACCACACTATGATTCAGTAACAATATAAAAATACTGTTAATGTATGCCATTGTAGATCATGAACTGTCAATTTCATGTCAACTGTTAACTTATTTACTCAGATACTTGTTTTCCAACAGAAGCTTATTTATTCAGTGAATACCCGAATGACAACAAAACAGAAGTAAAATGGGTGGAAACACTGACAGTGCTTCAATGAAGCAGTCAACTCAAACCCAGAAGGCAGTTCTTGGCAATCAAAAGCATCCTGCAGTTTCTAGGTCCCTCTGCTGTTCACCTGAACGAGTCTATCTCCAAGATGCAGCTTTACCAAAGCATCCGAGAAAAATTCCTTTCATATTTGAATGAAATTACTTACAATATCCTATATCTGAGCCATAATATAGCCAGTAGATTATGGTACTGCTGTTCATTTATAAAAGTTACCACTATTAAGGACAGCCTAAAAGGGTTCCTCAGTCAGTATTTCCAAAACACATTTGAGCAATGACTGGTCTTCCAAACTGGAGGGCAGAAGTCAGTCTTCAAGAGGTAGAGAGCAGTAAGTAAGGAAAAAGGCATGTGTGCCTCTCAGTCTGTCTATTTTTTTCCAGCTGTATCAGTCCTAATAAAAAATATTTTTTCCTGCAAATTTTACGTGTGTCTTCGGACAATCCCTTCCAGTAATGCAGATGATAATTATTCTTCTCTGTGCATGGGACTGAACTGTCAATTTGACAAACACAAGTTACAGAAAGAGGAGATGCAAAACTACTTTTTCTCCTACCAGAAATAACAGCTCTAGCCTCTAGCCCTCACAAAAAGTGTATCCTTTTTTTCAACTCCAGCATCATCTCTTTCATCACCACCTCTTTCTTTTGCCTCCTGAGCCACTGAAATGATCACAGGCAGGGGACAACTGGGATACAAGAAAGAGCTCAGCTGTTGGTTTTATATTAAAAGATCCCTTTGGTTAATTGGACAGAAAACTATCCTAGCTATAAAGCTGCTTACCTCCCTGCTTTCAAATCCTCATAAAAAATTTCTGACACATTTTGAAAAAACCCACTGATGCTGAACATGTACCATGGCTGCTAGCTAAATTCATTCATTGTCTGTTAGCTGAAAGAAATACACCAAAAATTCAGTTCCAATCAAAAAGTGTCATAGAAATGCAAAAGAAATACACATTCCATTTACAACACCAGGCAAATGCATCTATTCCAATAGCCTTCTGGGTCAGCATGAATATCTTCAAACTGCCTCTGCTAGTCTGGAAGCAGAAAAATAACAATGTGGGCAGGAAAAAAAAAAAAAAAAAAAAAAAAAAAGGAAAAAAGAAACAATCTGCAGCAACACTGTACACACACAGGTGAACAAGCTAACAGAACTCAAGGAGAGATAGCAATTGCACATCAGAGATAACTTCTACATTACTGAAAAGACCTCTATGCATTACACATACGGCATACGTGCCCACGATACCTTAAGAGTTGACTGATTTAAATGTTGCTTTCTAGATTCTGGATTTTTACTTAATGATTCTCAGTTTGTTGTCTCATAAAAATCTGTATGAAGATGATGACCTGTACTCCTGACAGTGTCCCAGCGTGAACACACCACTCTGCTAATAAGGCTGTAAATGAAAATGTCAGTATTACTCACTCCACAATGAAGTTATTAGGTCTGAAGCAAAGAGTCAATGCTGGATGAACAGATGGCTTTAAATTGGTAGGATCTGCAGAATGCAAGGAGGACAAACAGGCAGAAAATATTTATTCACTGAAAATGAGAGGTAATATGTCTGAGGATATTTTACTATTCCCTAAGAAAAAGAGAGAAAACTGGGAAGCTGCTAGGAATGAATGAGACCAATACTGGACAATGATTTGAGTTCAGAGGGCCATGGCAGGGATGGGGGTGGGGGGGAGAGGGAAGTGGACTTTAAAGACATAAAAGAAATTAACTTCCTGAAGACAGGAAATGTAACAGACCACCTTCCTACAGTTTTGAGGTATAAATGCTTCACTGTCATTGGGATTTTCCTTAACAAATCAAAGGAATTTAGGAAAGAGAAAATAAAGTGATCCAGGGGAAAAGGATTGTATGGATACAGAGAGCTGTGGTTGTCCAGTTTGGTGAAGTGTACTAGTTCATCAAGCACTGACCCACAGAAGTTAACAACTTACTGTAAGCTATTGTGTATGAAGTTAACATTTTACCATGATCCTTATCTGTACAAATAAAACCAGGGCTGCAAGAGCCATTTCTAGATTAGTTTACCTGGGGTTCAAGCAAAAATGAACCAACCTTTATCAACTAGTACCTTGTTAACTTAATACTTCATAAAGTGCAGTAGGTACTTCACATAATGCATGAGCCAGGCTAAACATGAGATACTGGCAAAGAAATAAATACACTTGCTCTGTGCTGTGCAAGACAGCATTTTTAGAAAGTAATTGTGTAGATAAAGTGGCTCCCCCTTTGTTCGGGTGCTAAGAGGACTGAACATGTACCAGATTCATCATGTACAGGGCAGCAGTACTATTTAGTCTAGTTTAATGTTCTATTAAATCTGGCAGCTGAAGAACTGCTAAATAAATGCAATTCAGTGCTACTGTAGTGATCCACAGTCATTCAAACACGAAGATTCACCAAGAGTTTTATATTCAAAGATCTAATTGCAGTTGTTTACATTTGGATCGTTTTATTTTTTAACTGACCTTACAACAGTGGCAGTGACAAGGTGATGCCACTCCATCTATTAATGGGTCCAGAAGTCAGTGCAATTAATCTGTGAAGTGCTGGAACACTGATGAAACGCAACGATAGTTGCATGACCACTGGATATTACTCTACAGAGCGATTTATTCCAGTAGAATACTAGAGTTTTGCTGATCCATCATTTCCCATCTAGAGGTAAAATATGTGGAGAACTTTGATGAAGAGAATACCTTGAGTCACTAAAAGCCTACTCAGATATCTTCAAATTTATTTACAAACAGATCAGATCCCAGGAACTGGTTTGGGATAGTTCATTGAACAGAACCAGGCTACACAGAGAATCAAGTATATGAACAACATTAACATCCACAAACAAACAGTACTTACGAAAAGTGGCTCTAACAACTATATTTATTTATAAATCAAACATCACTGCTATTTGACATCACCCTGCAGGAGAGGAATTTGTGAATTTGAAAAACTGTTTCCACATGGGAGAAACCATGAATTCATTGAAACCATGAATTCTTACAGTACAGTGTCTGAGTTAGCAATTCTGCTAACTATTCAGAACAATTCTGCCACTATCAGCCACCAATTCCTAGCCCCTGTACTGCACAGCCAATGCAAATAAGTTTGATGTGCCTGCTTTTCCAGCTAAGGTGTCACCTGAGCAAACATTTCTACACTGCAGAACACAGCTGTGTCTGTTCCATTATCCAGTCTCATCTTTAGAACCACGGTAGCCCTGCCTGGTACAAATGGTTGTCTAGTGATCATGGAGTTTAATCCAGGTTGCTTCCAGCACACAAGCCAGAACATTTACAGATAAGACAAATACTCAGCTGATTTTTGGCAGTGCTACAATGTGTTATACTCTGCAGCTTACATATTTCCTTAGCAAGGAAAACACTGTCTTTGCTGCTCTGTCAAAGAAGAACTACAGAAGATTTTGCATGCAGTATTGTCTTAGTACATGCATTCACATACCAGATGACACCCACAGGATCTAAAACCACATCTGACTGCACTGGCTTAAGTCAGAGGAAGATTACCTGTAAGCATCAGTATAGTACATTATTTTTACTGGTGCAAAACTAACAATGAAAATCTTTGTAATTTCTAAGTTTTTTAAAAATACATCAAAGAACACAACAACTATAGGAGACAAAGATTTCACTAAACTTTAAAATTATTCTCACTTTGCTTTAAGTATGGAACCATTGAGAAAACCTGTGTAACTACTGCTGCTTCTGTAAAGCAGTATTATAAACCATCTTAAGACAGGAATCTCCAGAGTCTCAGATTCACCTGTTCAGTTGGATAGCTCCTCAAAACTCATTTAATGTATATGTCATCCTAAATTAGCTGAATCATAAATCTTCGAAGAAAAATTTTATGTGAAAGACATTCCAATATCCTTAGGTCTAAATGACTACTTGACTTTGCATCAGTAATCAGGCATCTGTATTCCTGCAGAGCCACCTAATCAGTTCTTAATACAATTTTCTCACAGAAAAAGAAGACATGAAAATAGACAATTTCATTTTTTTAGAAGTTACATCAGAAGAGCCTTAAGGCTGTGCCTTAAAAGTATGATTCTGAAAATATGTTGCTAAAAAGCAAATGCTCCTCATGCAGCATCCTTCTCTAAAGTCATACTGAAACACTGAAATGCCACTGACTGGTTGGCAAAATTGGAGATATATGACCAAATCTAGTCTACTAAGTGCAGATGTAAGCCAACTAAGTCAGCAGAATTGTGGAATCTTGTTTTGTAGCTGAATTAAACCAGTGAAAATTTTTCAGCACCGAAACCAAATTCTGTCATTTAACTTAAGAATTGTAGATGTATTTCTCCATGCAATGCTTGATAAAAGCTACTTGTAGCTTGCAAGCAAAGAATCCCTAATAGTATTTTGACCACCTACAAAATACCACTGTGCTATTACTAGTACCTTTGAAAGATCTCAAGCTTTATGTAAACCATGTACTATTTTGAGTTTGCATGTAAAAGCAAATTCTAAGCACATGTGAGCACATCTCATTTAGCATCACATATTGCAACCTGTGCAGAAAAGCTAGTAGTAATCCTGAGCACTGTAAGATAGAACGGGCAAAACATTGGACAAGTTTCAAGAAGCTAACATTAGGCATTTGTGTTCATAAATACATTTCTGCGAGCCCTTGCTTTTTTTCTTATTCCTATTTGAGGCCAAACCTGGAGTATTGCATTTGGTTTTGGGCACCTCAATTCAAGAGAGATCTCGAGGTGCTGGAGCGAGTACAGAGGAGGGCAATGAAGCTGGTGAAGGGCTAGAGAATAAATCTTATGAAGAATGTTTGAAGGAGCTGGGAATGTTTAGTTTGAGAAAGGAGGCTGAGGGGAGACCTCGCCAGTCTCTACAACTACCTGAAAGTAGAGGTTGGTGCTGGTCTCTTCTCACAGGTCATTAGCGACAGAACAAGAGGAAATGGCTTGAAGCTGCAACAGGGGAGCTTTAGACTGGACATTAGGAAATGTTTTTTCACAGAAAGAGTGGTTAGACACTGGAATAGGCTGCCCAGGGAGGTGGTGGAGTCACCATTCCTGGAAGTGTTTAAGGGTCATTTGGATGTGGTGTTGGTGGATATGGCTTAGGGGAGAACTTGGTAGAGCGGGGATGGTGGTTGGACTTGGTGATCCCAAGGGCCTTTTCCAACCTGAACAGTTCTATGATTCTATGATTCCTATTATTATTAATTTTAATTTGTTTTATTTTTCCCTAAGGTCTACATATAGTTCAAACCTAAATCTAATTTGCAGCCTGCTTGAAGAGTCCAGAATGTAACATCAACAATGATGGTATCGACAAAAATTTTTTTTTCCTTTCTAGCGCCTTGTACTTGGTATCTTCTTTTACAATAAAATCAATCAACTGCAGTTAATACCTAACTTAAAGACCATTGCAATGAAACACAGTTAAAACCAAATATAGCAACAAGAGCAAAAATATCTGGAAAATTTGATGTCTGTGTGATTTTAAATTTGTTGCAATAAGAAGGGTATGAGTATGTTCCTGGCTGTGGGTGTGAATAAAAGAGATGGCATTTGGAAACTATATGAACTGACATAAGACAAAAAAGCCAAAGATGGGAAAAGCTGAAGTGACCTTGGAGGAAAGCTTGGTCATGTTTAACAAAGTGAAGATCTGACCAGCCATTCTCCCTACCATGTAACATGAAATTCATGTAGCAGCAATTCCTCCCCAAGCAAAGTGGTGGTTAATATTCCCACATTAACCAGATAAAAAACAGCTGATTCCTGATCTCTTCACTTTTGATACTTGGTAACTTTGGGTCTTTCAAATTATAAGACCAAGATGCCAGACAAAGGTGGTTATTTGTAACATACATAAAGGCAGCTACTGGAGTTAAAATTTATTTGTACAGCTCTTCGGAAATGTAAATCACTGGAGAAGTGTTAAGTACTACTAGACAAGCCCTGCCTGACATTTTCTAGCTATTATGAAGGCCAATTGCTGCAGGGGAAATTCTCATCTTAATGCTGGCAGACCTGCAAGCTGATTTTCATTTACATCAGTATGAATTGTGCATCTATAATTATAGTAATATATCCAGCACCGTGTCCTTCAGACAGCATGAAAAAGCCCTGCATAAATTATTAAAAATTACCTTGCTAAAAAGTGACTGTATGGCAGTAAGGTAAGGTTTTAAACTGTCTGGGGGCAAAGCAAATGATGTTATAAATTGCGGAGCCATCACTTCTTTAAAATGCAATCTCAATTATGGAATTATTTCATATCATGTTAAATGGCACATTTCTCTTAATGAACTGCAAGTCTCTGCTCATGTTAATCTTTTCTTTGCATATCAATATTTTTGTTCTCACTGATGATGAATTCTTCCTTTTTTAATCCACACCTTTTCCAGTTATCCTTTAATTTCCACTCATCTGATTATTTCCTGCGTACAATTAATCTACATAACTATTAACACATTAATGAACTTGAAATTATTTTAACACTTGGTATAATTTCCTCACTATATAATACAGTATGTTCTCTTAAATAAGGGAACATTGAACAAAACTATAATCAGACCAAGAAAGCAAAGATGGAGAGTACTACGGGATCAATCAGGACTGTTATATTTGAAAGCTGTACCATGACCATACTAGTTGTCTTCCCCTGTAACTGCCCTATCAGAAACAAGCAAAGAAGCTTCAGAACAATAAAGCTTTAAATGAAGTTCAGAATTTTAAGTACAGGGGCTTGTAGCCACAGTAATTGAAAGTTTATGGACTAAGTCCATAACTGAAGGAAGAGAAAATGTTCTCATATAAAACTGATAGGAGAATGTTGTTTATGATTGAGTAAGGCTTTTCTTCAATTAAAAAACCACTTGTTGTTACTACCCAGATTTTAAATAGATCATGATTCTGATATTAACACATCTCAGCACTGAGCTAGCGGCACTACAGATGACATCTAAATCTCATGTTCTTCTTAACTACAAAACATTAAACAGAGTTTTCATCACAGTTGTTTTAATGGTGTCATAACGAACTTCCTTTATTGCCCTTAATGGATAATTAAGATGCTGTCCTCCTATTTAAAGGCTCAATATAACTGTAACTAGTAACAATGGGAAACTGGATTGAACCCTAAGTAATCTGAGATGCATTTAACAAGAGACCCATTTAGTGAGTCACACCAATCTCCGGCTCCTTGATGGTTTTAAAAAAAATATACATTTAGAAGTTTTCAATTTCAGCCCATAGTCCTACACAGGGCTTCTTAATGGGAAGAGCTTAAATTACAGCATCTACTTTAGTAATAGCTGAAAAGACTGTTACATTTAAATAATTTGAATTTCAACTGTTAAAAAGCAATCAGTGAAGACTGTTGAGGACAAAAACTCAGTGTATTTCTCTACTTTTTATTTACTATTAGTAGAGAGAAGTTAAAGTCTTAGAGGAAAACAGAACCTCACAGTTTTTGCAAATACCTGTCTGCAGATAGTAAACCTTTGTCAAATCTATTCTTTCTTCATAGACTATGAAACCCAGTTTCTGTCCATAAGGTACTCTTCCTGTACTGACTCTCACAATGGCAATTTTAAAATTTAGATTTACCTGATACCTCATTAAAACCATCAGACATATGAAGCAATTTAGATATGAGAAGCAAGAAGCTTCTACAGTGGCATTAGACCACATATTCTCCTACATCTTCACCTGTAAAACAATGTATGGAGAAATTCTTCAGTGCAAACACCAGAAATCAAATCTACCCTTTTGCACTGCTGTTGCTTGTGAGTTCCTGCTACTTATGCATCTCCTCTTCCTCTCCACCACACATCTGGGCAAAATTATAGAAGGTTACAAGAACAGCATGTGAAGCACTCGTTTCTGGGAGGTGAAGGAGGCTTAGGCTACTCCCCTGACAGCAGCCAGTTATACTGTTAGAAACTAAGAAAGAAGATCTGGGTATGGAGGGAAAGCCTGTCATCCTAGGAAAGCAAATAACTAAAAGCAGCCTGCCATGGGTCTCTGGTACCACAGTGCCCACAGCCAGTAACTTTAATCCTTCCTTCAGGAGAAAAGATTTGAAGGTCTCCTAGCCACCTATCATCTCCGCTCTATAGCTCTGGCCTCCCTTTCCCTGGATCTGGAAAGCCACAGGGATGGCAAGGGCTTTTTTCACTGACTCAGTTGTGTGCATTCGAGGTTATGCCAGGACAACTGCACACAGTCTGCTCTGCTGCTCCAGGCCTCCAGCCCAGCTGCTACCATGAACAGTATTATCAGCTGCTGCTTGCAATGGAAAATACCATATTTACAGTTAATTACAGAAATAACTGTGGTTTACAAAGGCCTGCAAGCTAACTCAGGTTTGAGTTTCTTCAGTTTCACTTTCCAGGTTCCCACTTCCTTTTTTTCAACTTACTAATAACATTGTTATTGAAGTCATCTTCATTTCTTGATACTTAATATGAATAGAACATTCAAAGAAAGCCATTACTGAACTTACTGGGGGTTATGAGCATAAATTCTTCAGATTTCAAAGGCTGGTATCAGAGGGGACGCAGCTGGACAAACAGGAACCTCTCACAGGAATATGGGAAAGAAGCGCCTTCCTCATAGAATCATAGAATCTTAGGGGCTGGAAGGGACCTCGAGAGATCATCTAGTCCAACCCCCCTGCCAGAGCAGGGTCACCTAGAGTACATCACACAGGAACTCATCCAGGTGGGTTTTGAATGTCTCCAGTGAGGGAGACTCCACAACCTCCCTGGGCAGTCTGTTCCAGTGCTCTGTCACTCTTACAGTAAAAATTTTTTTTCGGATATTCACCTTGAACCTCCTATGCTCCAATTTACACCCCTTACCCCTTGTCCTATCACTGGTCATCACTGAGAAAAGCCTAACTCCGTCCCCCTGACACTCACCCCTTACATATTTGTAAACATTGATGAGGTCACCCCTCAGTCTCCTTTTCTCCAAGCGAAAGAGACCCAGCTCCCTCAGCCTTTCCTCATAAGGGAGATGTTCCACTCCCTTCATCATCTTCGTAGCTCTGCGCTGGACTCTTTCGAGCAGTTCCCTGTCCTTTTTGAACTGAGGGGCCCAGAACTGGACACAATACTCCAGATGTGGCCTCACCAATGCAGAATAGAGGGGGAGGAGAACCTCTCTTGACCTACTAACCACACCCTTTCTAATGCACCCCAGGATGTCATTGGCCTTCTTGGCCACAAGGGCACATTGCTGGCTCATGGTCATCCTCCTGTCTACCAGGACCCCCAGGTCTCTTTCACCTACACTACTCTCCAGTAGTTCAGCCCCCAACCTGTACTGGGACATGGTGTTGTTCTTCCCCAAATGTAAAACTCTGCACTTCCCCTTGTTGAATTTCATCATGTTTCTCCCCGCCCAACTCTCCAGCCTATCTAAGTCTCTCTGAATGGCAGCACAGCCTTATGGTGTGTCAGCCACTCCTCCCAGCTTAGTGTCATCAGCAAACTTGCTGAGGGTACATTCTATACCCTCATCCAGGTCGTTGATGAAGATGTTGAACAACACCGGTCCCAGTACCGACCCCTGTGGGACTCCACTAGTCACACACCTCCAACCACATTCTGCCCCATTGACTACAACTCTCTGACTCCTTCCTTTCAACCAGTTCCTAATCCACCTCTGTTCAATTCAGACATTGTGTTAGAGGGGTCTGAAGACCTACATTTGGGGTAACCTTGTTCTCTTTATCAGCAGCAGCCTCTGATAACAATAATGCAGACAGCTACCACCATTTCTACAGCCCCACCAAGGCTGGGGCAGCAGGAGCTGCCTATGGGTCAGCAGCCTCAGAAGTGACATGTGCTGCTCCCACAGCTCATCTCGACTGCCAGGTAGCTGCAGGCCACCACCTGCTGTTCCTTGGGCAAGCTGGAAGCCAGGAAGTCCAGAGGGAGCGAGCCTACAGAGCCAGAGATGTTCTCAAAGGAGTTTTGATAACAATTTCATCAAGCATTAACAACAGTATAGAGCACTAGCTCTTCAGGCACCATGACAACTTCTTATACCAGCATCTCCAAGAACTGACACTCTGGAGCATTTACACAGAACAACACAGCAGTTATCCATGCAAGCAATCTTTTATGCTATCCAACATTTCCCATTAATCTTATATGGTACATTATAAAGAAATTCCTTAAGGGATTCTTACTGTGAAAAAATGCCTTTTTTCAAGTTGTCAATATAGCTTTAATAATTTTAACAGTAAACTAACTATACAGCAATGTCTTATCCCTCTTGACATATCCCCAACATATTCCCCACAGAAAAATCTATATGGAAATTCATGGAAACATCCTCTTTAATACTCAGCTGCAGTTTTAAAATGCAAGTCCATTGAGTATAATTCTCTTTATTACAAACTTCAAGGCTCTTTTGCTCCTACTATCTATTATTAATCATCTTATGTATCTAGAAGGATGCATGGTTCAATTACATTTACTTGGTTCTTTCCTTTACAGCATCACAAGGCCTTATATTAACAAACCTCTGAAGCTTAAGGCAGGCCTTTCCCACAATGCAGACCTCCTGCAGCTCCTTACTCATCCAAGGAGATCCCAAAAGACAAAAAAAAGCTGACAGGAAAAGCTTCAGGGTCAGTGTTACATGAAAGGGTAAAGCAAGGACATTTGCATAAAGGTTCTCATGCTGTTTTTCTCTCCAAAGCCCACTCCCACAAATAAGAAAGAGCAACTCCCTGACTGCAGGAACAAGCTTTAAAACCCTAAGTTCCTGGTGCTGTTTGTCACTCACCCTGCAGCATGAGAATTTGTTGTGGTGTTACCATAGATCAAATATTTTTTTTTTAAAGTACCAAAACTAACAAAAATCAGGGCAGAGACCAGTAGGAAAGGGGAAATGTCTATAGTAACAAAAAGTATCATAGAATCATAGTGGTTGGAAAGGACCTCTGAAGATCATCAAGTTCAACCCCCCTGCTGCAGCAGGAACACCTCGGGCAGATCACACAGGAACATGTCCAGACAGGTCTTGAAAGTCTCCAGAGAAGGGGACTCCACTACCTCTCTGGGCAGCCTGTTCCAGTGCTCTGTCACCCTCACAGTAAAGTTTTTCCTCGTGTTGAGGTGGACCTTCCCGTGTTGTAACTTGGTGCCATTTCCCATCGTCCTATCAGAGGGCACCACTATTTGCATAGATAACTGTTTTGCTTAGATTACTAATCAACTGGTCTCAACTAACTTTCTAAAAAAATATATTCTTAATGTCCATTCTATGAGTTCATGCTCTTACCCACTGCTGTACAGCCAGTTTACAGTTAATAGAATAGCACAGACTGTTTCAGTTGGAAGTGACCAACAAGCATCATCTAGTCCAACTGCCTGAACAACTCAGGGCTGGACAAGCTAAAGCATGTTATTAAGGACATTGACTAAATGCCCCTTAAACAATAACAGGCTTAAAACTTTGACCACCTCTCTAGGTAGCCTGTTCCAGTGCTTGACAGTCCTCTCTAAAGAAATGCTTCCCAAGATCCAGTCTAAATATCCCCTGGCAGCTTTGAACCACTCCCAGGCACAAGATGATAATAATAATGCATTTATTCTGGAAACTTTGAAAACTGCTTTATGACTTTTCTAAACAAAGGATAAAGGGGGTTTTGTTTTGTTTGTTTTTTAAGTCAATACACATCAAAAGGCCAAAGAAATCCATCTGGATGCAGTGCAGAGAAATGCTAAAATTAAGAACCTACTAACCAAAGGCTAAGAAACAGCTATGCAGCCCAGTCAGTGTGGTAACTAGCATCAAGCACAAAGCTCTATTGATTTAAGTTTGTAATTGCTTATGGTGTTACACATTAAAGGTTTATAACATTTTATTTCTACTCAACACAGACATACGTGGGGGGGAAATAAACCCATAGACAGTTGGCCAAATGCACACCACAGGATCAAAAATAATACTTGCATTTATTTAATAATTTCATAAAGAGAATTTCTTATATCCTTTAATTTCCTGTGGAATTTTAATTAGATTGAAAAAAGAATGCAGGAATGATGTTCAAGGACTATTTTTCATAGCAACAACTACTCAAGATGTAGCCTCCCCTACTACATCTTCCCAAGAAAGCAATTTTTTATAGCTCATCCATTTTTAATTTGATAAAGCCTCTGTATTCTGGTCTCCCTTTTCATTTGACTGCTGAGCCTTCTAATAAATGTTCATTTCCTAGCAGCTATAGCACAATGAACAGAAAAGCAAACCATCGTTCATCTGAACAAAGACACTCCCACACAGTGGAGTATCTATGTCTGGGAGCCCCGCTGTAGAAAAACACATGCCCACAGTTATTCAGATTCCACTTCAGCCGCAGTGCAATGCACTGGCAGGCATGAATACCCTTTCTTTTACCTTGTTTATTCAAGAACTAAGATCTGCTACAGCCTGCTTTTAAGTATTTGATATCCTACTCTGAGGAGATTAAATGAACCTGATGCCAAATGAAAAACTTCAGCCATGCTGTTGATTTTCTGTAAACTTACGAAACCAAAATCTGAAGGTCTTGTCCTTAGAGACTAAAAGGCCTTTGCTCTAGGATTTTATATTTATTGTGCTAGCAAAGTCAAATCCTATATCTGACAGAAACTGATTTATTGATAGGTTCTCTCCTGCCTTGAGTGCATCTGAAAGCAAAACACTCATCTCTCTAATTTCCATACTGCTCCTCATGTAATTAAACAAATACACAATCTAAACTGACTTCCTTTCCAAGTGCATTAATGCAAATTAGTCGCTTGTGAGAGCAAAACATAAAGAGAAACAGAACTGTATTTTACATCTTGTTTAAGAAGAGTCTTTCATACTGGGAAGGAGGAAGATGGGCTGTAATAATACAGCGTTTAAATAAGTAAATACATACAGGGTTGCACGTTGAGAGCTCATGGGTGTGCTCTCATTTCTCATGCCTCCAGTGAAAGAGGTCGTGACCCTTAAGACTTTAACCTCATCACTTCTGATTTTTCATCTTGCTTCTCAGAAGAGAAATTTAACCCATCTGGTTTTCAATTTTATGAGGTCATGAGCCATGAAAGAAAATATAGCTTAAAAAAAATGGAGATATTTAATCTTCACTCAGTGTATAAGAGTAGATTACACAGATGTTTCTGTTAGGTCAGGACAGACTTAAAAGAAGTGGTCTACTAACACTTTGTTGTGCTTACACACCTCTAGTCTCTCTTTCAAAATAATGCACAATGGCCAACCTCAAATTCCCACCAACACAAAACCGGGAAAATCCTGCCTTTGATGTCATCACTGGGATATTTAGCCTAGTGCTGCACTGAGGCAGTAACTTCATCAGAAGTGATCGTTTTATTTCCTACCACAGGAGAGTGAAAACAAATGTTCTACCCTCTCCTCAGCTCTGTGGCAACATCAGGCAAGACAAGCAGAGAGAAGTCAGCCTGTGTCTGAGCTGGAAATTTCATTGATCAGTTGACACGTCCAGCAAGGCATTTAAAGAGTGCTGGTGAAAGGCGTGTTTTGTTTTTTTCTTTCTTAAGAACACAGCTGAAAGGTTTGCAGCCTCCCTCTCCCCACCCACGAAAGCTACAGAGCATCAGTCCCCCTCATCCCAAAAACCCACACCATATTAAACATTTTCCATACAAAAGAGTCTATAACATAACCTATGGAGTTTTCAGCATCCACCAAAGCTAGACTACCATTATCATTATCTCTTGGAGGATTTAAAATATGGGGATACTTGGAAGTCAGGTAAGTTCATAGTGTTTTATGAATATAAATGATACAACAAAACTAGTCATCTCAAGCAGCACAGTATCTTCAACAGAGGACTAACATATTTTACTACAGAAAACACTTATTCATTTGTTTCATGTATTTAAGAGATTAAATTTCACAGTAAAACGCAACATGCAGCAATGCTTTTTTTTAAGCACACCTGAAACACTTCTGGCATCTTCCAAGTTTTGAAAATCAGCAACAGAAAATGGCATGTAAAAAACAGATAATAATTGTTTCTAATACTATTCTAATGAGGATGGCCTTACAATCCAAAGGCCAATCAAGTTCTTGTGGACTGTGTCCACCTGAAATCTTGTTACTGTCTCCAACATAGCAAATACATACTGAGCTGTTAATTGCTGTAATGCTAATTAAAAGACAAAAAGACATGACTACACGAACAGTGAAATTGCCAATTAGCACATAAGGCTCCCTCATTACTGCTGATGTATGGTATGTGAAGCCCGATGTGGATAACAGTCATAAAAACAAAAATACATTTCAAAAAAGCTGATAGGTCACATTTTCAGCTTCCTTCAGAAGTTCTGCTAGAATCAGTAGCTGAAAAGTTGACCTATAGGAAAGAAATTCCTACAACATTTTGTAAAAATTGCTAAAGAAAAACATGGGCATTTTCCACAACTGCATTCACAGTGATTTTCAGAGGGAAGAGCACTGCCCTAGTGTATACACTAAAAAAAGTATTTTTAAAAACTTATTTAAAAAAGGCTAAAAGGCTAACCTGTCAGCAGATCATTTCTCCTGGTTATATACTCCCCAGAACGCTTCCACATAAGGGACTAATGGATACTGAAAGCAGTCCAGGTGATCCTAGTTTCCTTTATTCTTTAGAAGGAATATTTATTCTTGTGTCCTTCAGTCTCTTTCAATTATCATTATATGAAAGTTAATCTGGATCTCTATCACCCTGGAGCTGCCTGCATAAAGTGGTTGTACTCTTCATATATTACATATTTCCTCAGCTTTTTCTTTTTCTAGGTTTTAAATTCTAATTCAGAGGTCTCATGGTAAATAAAATTGAAATACTTTCAGCATTATCTTCCTGGTGAGAACTGAAGTATATATTTGTTTTTCACTTGCTCCCTTTTAATCAAGCATTTTGTTGACCATAATCAATTTCTTCACTCAAGAGAAAAATGTGCAATTATCTACAATGAAGAAGGTGTGTCTAAGCAATAGGGTGGGGGAAGAGAAATCAATGGAACCATCTGTCTGACATTCCTACAACATTATAAGAGACTTGTAATTAACTGCTTGCCTACCAAAGTCTGCCAGCTTTAACTCCCCCGTGTCACTGATCAGAAGATTCTGTGGTTTCAGGTCCCTGTGCAAAATGTAACGCTGGTGGATGTAAGACAGTCCTCGCAGCAACTGAAATAAAAATAACTGAAAAAGAGGGGGACAAAAAATGACCTCTGTTAATATTTTGCATATAACCACAGGTGATATCTTCACAATATGGAGGGTGCTTGCATATTGTGGTAACATTGTGTCAGAATTCCTCCCAAACTGGTGTAATTCCCACCCAAATTATACACAATGAAATTTCCATCTAAAAATACGTACTTTGAAAGGACTAACCCCAGCCTCCAAGCCCTACTACATCACAGATTCAATTTGCCTGCTTTAGAAAGAACAAGAGCAATACAACCATTTGCAGAAGGCTCAGTTTCTACCAAATTCTAATTATATTCCATTTACCCATATGGCCTTAGAGATTAGGTGGTAGCCTGAAGACAGATGTGTATCTTCACTAATTATAGGAAACAAGAGTACAGGGTGGATAGGGATGGGGAGATAAGGCTGGGGGATGGGGCACTGGAGCTAAAACAAAGAAGAAATTAATAGTACAACAATAATGCCTCTGTACCCAAGGAAATCTGCAAGTATGATAGGCTTTCCCTTCAAAGTTTGTTGTTTTTTTAAAATGGGACTTGCTTATGTATTTTTCATTAGGGGACTTAACAATGTCTTTTGAAATCTACTTATAGTAGTCTTAAAGGTAAATTTAGATAGAAACCTAACTCACCCCACATGTTTCTTTTAATACTTCACTGGAGTCCATAAACACTTTCCCTAAAGCTAAGCATTGATATTGTGTATTTTTATAATTTACAATTATAAACAAAGAGCTGGATGAGGATGATCTTTTGTCTTCCCCTTTTCAACTGCTCTCCCTGCATTCTTACTGGCACCTGCTGTGACAGGCTGCAAGTTTTACTCTCCTGGATTTTGTCAATGCGAAGAGTGAACAATTGTTTCCCAGGAGTTTTCTTTGATGTTTTGAAAAATCTCTCCTAATATACAGAGCCTTCCTACTGCCTGAAGTATTTTAAGAAATACTAGTTTCCAAATGGGAACACAAAAAGCCTTTGCAAAGCCAACCATGGGGGAATTCAAGAGTGAATATGGACCTTGTGTCTCACAGCTCAGCAACTGGTGAAATGTGCTCTCTCAGAAGACATGGAAACTACACCAAAGTTTTGGGAAAAGTCAACTCAAGCACATGACAATGTCTAATTCACTTGCAACACAAGCATCCTATTTAGTGATTGCTGAAGTGAGGAGACATGATAGAAAGTGTTACAAAATCTGACTATAGAAGAGAATAAAGGCTGACATAAAAGAAACAGAAATGTCACGTTACTGAAGTTGAAATTAATTGCATTTCATTTTTTTCCCTGAGTGCAGACATAATATGCTGTATGTTTAGCTATTTAGCCAGGGCACAAAGAACCATATCAATCACCTTCTTGCCAGGGTTGATTCTAACAATGTGGTGAGGAAACCCAAGAGCAAAATACAGAAGCAAAGGAAAGAATAGCAGGTGTGAAGGACCAGGTATTTCCTTACACGAACATGAAATGTCCTTTGAGTCAGCCGACAAAACTGACTTAA
>NW_009953923.1:1329603-1352956 GCF_000747805.2 Chaetura pelagica | reverse complement strand
GCTTGCCTGCCCGCCGCCGCTGCTGCCAAAAGTCCCAGCGCCGCTGCAACCGCCGCGTTTCCAGCGTCTGCACACCTACGGTCCCGGAGCCGCGCACCGACTGTCGCCGCTTTGTGGTGGGGGGGGCGACCTGCGCTTGGAGTGCCTGCAGCTTCTTTGCTACCCAGCTCATCCTACCTGCACTGCCGTGGTGAGACAATTCCGGCTACCCCAGCTTATAGGGGAAAATATAATCCAGCCATTCGGGCATACCTCTCCCCTCTCCTTCCAGCACTTGAATAAGATGTGTAACTAAGGTGTACCCATATATGTTTAATGTGTTGTAATCACTCCTTTTGAACCTCCTGCCCCAAATTGCTTTGTTTTCCCCACAATAAACCTTGCTGTTGTTAGAAATTTAGTAAGCACTGAGCGAGTTATTCACTCAAAAAAGTCGGGACATAAGTTCCTGTATCCTCTGTGTGAGGCGATACCCACGTGTGGATCTCTCAGCAAATCCTGATAAGTTAATACACTCCAGTAAGGAGATATAATAGGTCACGGATCGTGACAGCAGGAAAGTCATAAGTAACATTCACATTCCTTTTTGAATTGCAGTTAAAATGGAACTCATTGTATAACAATAACTGTTTTAATAAGGGTGGGAAGCAGAAACAGCTTTCATTACAACCTCAAAATATAAATTAAATTCTATTAAGTTACTTCAAAATAATATTTTTAATAAAAATATAGGAAAAATATCCAGTTTGCTAGGTGAAATCAATAGTATTTAGTTCAAACATTACTTTTAAATATGCAAATATACTTCAATGTTCATGTTATCTTACAGCACTGTAATCTCTGTAACTCAAAATGTATTTATTAATGTGGACTTTTGTTGGGTTTTTATGCAAAGAGTCAAGTGATTTGACATGTGCCAAGAACAAACCCCAGAAATTTCACAGCTAAACAGAATAAACATCTACTCTTAAAGACAGCTTTGGAACATAGCTTTATTCCAAACTGTAGACATCAACTGTACTCATCAAGTATTTCCACAAAAATAAATTAATTTATTCACATATACTGTATAAATTGCTTACTCCTTGGAGGAAGATCATGAAAGGGAAGGAGAAAAAAATCTCCCTGATTTTATTATAGGGTAAATGCAAACATTGTTGCTTTCTCTTTTCCTTTTCACCTTTGTTTTTATTTGGTAATATTAAATGTTAAAATACTTAAGTTAAAACAAGGGCCTAATGCATGGCAGTAGAGCATTCTGCAAACTACAGGCCCTTTGGGATTGCTTGGGAAGAGAGAACTGTAGAAGAAGTTCTTCATTCCAAATGGTTCTCCACTCCACAAAAAGACAAGACAAATTGGAAAGAATTATTTCTGATGCTTCATGAAACACTTTTGACTTCTCACGGCCCAAGTTCCCTCTCCTGTCTTTGAGGAAAGCCCTCTCAAAGGAAACCTCTACCCTCCAAGACTATCTGCATTACCCTCCCAAAGATGGAAATGAATGCTGGATGAGTACGGTCACGTCTTACCCATACAATGATCTGAAACTGGCATGCCAACTATCATGGTCATACTCTGATCTTACATGCTCCTTCCTCCACCTTGCTCAATTCTGATCACTATGAAACCTCAGCCTGGGGCTGCTGTGGGGGGTTTTGGAACAAGCAACTGAACTGCCATTTCCCCAGGGCCATGGGATGGCAGCCCTGCAGACCAGAGGACAACTCTAAAAGGAGTCAATGGCAAATTCCATATGAATTTCGATGCATTGGTGGTGAGGGTAGAAATTATAGAGATCCACAGTTCTAAGGCTACATCAGTGTCAAATAACCTGTAACAAACTATTACATCACTTGTGTATAGTTTGTAGCTTATTGGTAAGAACCAACATTTTGGTGAAAAAATTAGACTTTGCCCATTAGACAAAACAACAAAGGCTATTCTGATGAGAGTTGGAAAAGACAGAAAACAGGAACAGGATTTGTCTCTAGAAATGCATTTTTCAGCAAGGCTTAACATTAGGAGGCTTAAAACTACACTTTGACCAGAAAAAATCCATACTTGTGCTCCAGGCCTATTGTCCTGGTTTGAGCCAGGATGAAGCAAATTTTTCTTTTTACTGATTTTTTTTTTTTTCCTTCAGTAAGCTTTCTTGTAACTAGCAACAGTGTGTTCTGCTAGGCTGATAAGACAGTGGAATGTTTTTCTAACTACTGAGGCTTCAAGGCCGCACCTGCACTCTGCCGGCTCAGACACTGTGGGGAGATCTGTGACCCCCCCGTAGGAGGCTGAGTTTAGACAGACAGCAAAATTGGCCAAAGATATTCCATTCCATATATCTACGTAAGCTCAGAGGAAGGTCAGAGATCACAGAAGACAACTTCCTTCCTTCTTCTTCTCCCCTTCTCTTCCGTCCATGGCCGGCGTCCGGGGAGGACTCTGTTCATCCATCACCGTTGATCCTCAGCCTTGATCTCTCCTGACCCCCATAACTCTCTGCTTTCTCCAGCAGCAGCTCCGGGATTCCTCGGGACTCTTCCCAGTTCAGGGAAGTGCTGTGGGAGTTGCTGGGGTGGGGGGAGGCGAGAGGCTTTTGCCTACACCTGAATATATCTGTATATAATTGTATATATTTTCTTGTATGATTCATTAGTGTTTTAATTAAAGCTGTGTAGTTTAGTTTTCAATCCAGCCAAGTCTCTCTCTTTTTCTCTCTCTCCTTCCCTACCTGGGTTGGGGGGAGGGGGGATCGAGAGCATTGTTGTCGGACCTGAGTCAAACCGTGACACTTATTTATTACAGCCATGAAAAAAATACCTTTTTTCCCTTAACAGTTAATGCAGCTCTCACTTTAATGAGCAACATATTTTAATGAACAATTTTCATTGTTAATGAGAAAAATGCATGTGGGTCAAAACTGATTCCTAATTTGGCATTTATGGACTGTGATACTAGAAGAATAGTAGCAGCTCAACAAACGGAAAAAGGAAAGCCTTCAACTCCACAAAAACATTAGCACCTACATAGTCTTTCAAGTATAAGGCCTGGGTAACCACATGTAACTACATGTAACATTTAACCTAAGGCCTGTTTAAACTAGTTAAATTTTCTGAAAGACTTGCCAGCTGCCTGAATCAACAGCCCTGCTTCCATGGTGTTGTTCATGAACCAGGGTAGGTGTGCAAGCTAGACCATTGCATGCACTCATCTAACAGCTGCAAGATAGCTTATGTGCAACAGAATGCTTTACTGTCTTGTTGGCCTCTGAATGTCACACAGGATCTTGAGCTTTTCTCATCCAAATGAGCTTATAAACTAAACACTGATAGAGGTCATCCAAAACACATCTAATGGGTGGGGCTGATGTGAGTTAACACTTTCTGACTGCCCTGGCTCATGCCAGGATAGAACCAATTTTCTTCTCCGTGATTTTACTTTTCAGTAAAGTCCCTTCTAAATAGCTGCACTTGCTGAAATTAACAGCATGTTTTTCAGTCAGTGTCTGCTTCTAGGACGAATACCATTCCATGATTCTAGCTACAGATAAAGAATGGTACACAGAACCAAGACCACTGCTTGTTTCTGAAGAAAACATGTTATGCTCCGGAACCAGAAGGGAGTAAGGGGTCACTCCTACAACTTTCCTTTAGGGAGGAGCAGACCAGACAGACAACTAAAATTGACAAAACAAAGTATTGCATCCCATACTCATCATACTCAATATGAATTTGAGGGATCATGAGGGTCAAGCTCTCTTCGTCCATGGGGAGATTCAGCCTGTGTTTCTGCATTTGGCCCTGATCTGTGTGTTCCTGAGTGCCTACATTCCTGCACCCAGCTCCCATCCGCCGCTGACTCCAGGGAGTCGAGATCAGAACTTTCCAAGGGCCTGTCCTGCAGTCTTGGTGGTGACATGAGCGTTACTGGGGAGGAAAGGAGGGGCACGCAGTTGGGTTTTTTTATATATATATTTGTATATATTTCTTCCTTTTCCTTTCATCGCTACTGTTTCACTAAAGCTGTGCAGTTTAGTTTCCAACCCACATGTCTTTCTCCCTTGTTCCCTCTCTCTTCCCAACCAGGAGAGGGAGGAGGGCTAACAGAGAATATCCGTCATCTGCTTAACTGCTAGCCTAGCGTTAAACTGATGCTGATTCAGGTTCAGAAACCTCTGACAGGTTTAATGATAAAGGGGATGCTCATGCACAGGTGATCTGTGTTGAAGTGCTCAGATGACTCTACACAGTTGCTCTCCACTCCTGGAGATGATAGAAAGTTTCTGGCAAAGGATACTGGGCTAAGTGAAAAGCAGAAATTCACAACGTGCCCAGGGAGATTCTCAAGAAAATGTACTATTTTCACATAGTGTCTGCTAAGGCATCAAGGACCTCAATGACAACAAGACTGCTGCCCAAGAGAACAGACTAATGAGGCCTGTGGGGGGCTTTTTTAAAGTCAGAAACTGTCTTCCCCTGATGGCACAGAAAGATTTCTGAATTATTTCCTGCATTTGAGCTCCCTTAACTCATGTTGTATTGTGGGAATAAAGGACCTGGCCCTAGATGCAGGAGTAGAAAGCTAAATTAAACCTTTTAGTCTGTAGAAGATGCACAAAACCTTTGGCTCTCTTCTCTCTGTAGCAAAAGACAATAAACAGAGCTGAGCTAACCTGGACCAGAAGTTCACACCAGTTCCAAAGAAAGCTGAAACCAAGACTGGATGTATGTGCTGGCTCTTTAGCAAGTTATATTGCTGTATTACCATAGTTACTTTCAAAAATACACAATACTGCACAAGCTTTATTACTCATTACTGATAACACTAATGCTCCTGCTTGCTGTATGTATCAAAGCACACCAGCTGGGTATCATGTAATCATCTGAATTCCCTTGTGTGTATTCGGCATCAATCAATATCATATTCAGTCTTAACAGACCATCAAATCTAAAAATACCAGTAAAAGAAACCCAATGCAGGACACCTCACCTCATGCTTGCAAGCAGTGTACTTCTCCCTATCATCCAGAGGATATTACAGCTTCTGTGAATTATTGGCTATTTACAAAGGCAGAAAGAGGTAATAAATCTCCACAGCAGTATCACACAGCCTTGGAAATAAAACCAGCAAAACACGATGCTCAGTTACATTTGGATTTACCAGATTTTTGGGAGGAGTTTCAGACCTATTTGTTTTAAACCATTAACATAAGACAAAGCTACTTGGTAGTACGTAATATTGCAGAAGCAATGAGAAATGTCTCTGTGTGACTTCTGCTAGCATGTCAGAATCTCATCGAGTACAATCTTTTTATCACTGTTGGTTTGCTATTCTTTTCCCTCCTTCCAACAAAGAAAGTATCTATGAGATAAATCCAACTTTTCACTTCTAACAATGTTCTGGGGAAATAGCGAACTTTTTAAGTCAAAGCTTTGCAGACTCTTTTGCTTAAATTGTCAGAAGAAAAAACCTCCAGGTACAAAGTGTTGACTTGAGATGAATTTGCATCCCTAGGAATAAAAGATCCTATCTGAATAAAAAATTGTGAGCCATTTGAATCAGTTTGATTTTCATGATGATAATGAACTTTATTTCAATAAAATGTTCTCCATCTGACCTCCCTTGATCCAACTGAGTTCTCTCCAAAAGAATTTTTAAATAATTCTCTCCAAAATGTATTTATAAAAGCTTCTGACTTGCTCCTGTATTCTTTACACATGAGTCATACCAAAGACAGTATAACACAGAAATGTGCACAATATAGCCACAGGAAACCTGCATTGTATCATCAGTTTAAAAAAAAATACTAAACCTTAAGATTTTTGCACTTACTTGCAGTAGAACTGCAAAGGAAAGAGATTGGAAAGTGTTAATTTGCTAAATTCTATTCTCTTTGATTTTCTTTTAATCATTTTTTGTCCCTTCTGGGTACTACTACAGTCATTTGCATTAAGGAAGGTGTGCTTAATTAACTGAGTATAATGACACTCCCTTATGATCAGTTACAGTCATCTGCTAATGTTCAATAAGTGGGAGACTCTCTGATTTTTTCTTCTGAATGGCGAAAGTAAAAATAAATTCAATTCAATTAAATCTCCTTTTTTACCTTTCATCAATTCACTCCCATGCTGAATTAGGTCAGGGTGGTAACTGTTATCTCACCAATTTTAAAGACACTGGAAAAAATATTCTCTTCATCCCTACAATAGCTTCTTGGTTATTGGTGTATGTGAATGATACAGATGATACTGACAATAAATTACATACGCACACACTCAGTTTGAAGTTTGCACATCTTTCTTGCTGCAGCCAGTATAAAAGTGACATTCTTCTATCATGGATTTTAACGCACTGATAAAGATTCTGCTTTTAGTGTTCTCAGTTGTGCATACTATCAAATCATTACTTTAAGTGACACGACTGACTTAAAAGTAGACTGAAATGCTGATGCTATATTTAATGTCTGGTAACTAAAAAGTCTAATTTAAATAATCAATTCTCAATGCCACGTGTAAAAGACAACCTTAACTTACCATAATATTATTCTGTCTGCTGCACACCTGCTTGTTCGCTGAATGAGGAATGAAAAATAGCAACTTCTCAGCAACATTAAACAGCATTGCTTCCTACTTAGCATATCTGTTGAAACACATTTTCAGTTCAACTCTACATCAGGAGCATCACTAATCTCAGTGATTTGGAGAGAGATTTCAAAAGCATGACATCAGTTTGATTTGCTTCCAGTAACAATCGATAACATCAAAAGGACCACCATAGTATGGGTTCACCTTGGAGTACAAGAGTGTTTTCTCTAAACTCCAGTGAGTCAATATGATAACTAAACAAGACTTGAAAATTCATCATAGCTGGATATATTATCATGGTTTAATTGCAAAATTCCTATGTACCCAAGTCTACACTAGTCAGTGTTTTTGGTCAGACACCTCTAGTTACGCACAGGCACGGACATGTCACAGTTCCCCCTTCCTCACATATTCAAACATTTGCCACACATGGATGCAGGCCTGGTCATGTGATCCAATACACATCTCCCACAAAAAGGAGACCACAAACCTCTTGTCCATGCCACAAATGTTTATATAATCACATGATGGAAAGAAAACACAAGCACACCAGGGAGGCCGACATTGACAACACAACTGTAACCTAAAAAACAAAAGATTTTTGGCATACTTTTCAGATATTAGGCTTTACTAACAAGCATACAGTTTTATATCTTACTAATAATGAATGGAGCTACTGCTTAACAAGAGGCAGTATACAATGCTCTGCTACTGCCTAAGTTCAAGCAGCTGCACTTCAAGTGCAGTAAGCCTCACATGGATGGGGTACAGGAGTTGCCTAATCCTTCCATGTTCTGACTGCTTCCCTACCCTTTGTGCTTCAAGTATTCTAAAGCTGTTATCAGTTTAATTATAAATATTGATATTAGCAAAAGACATCAAATGTCAACTACCCTATGGCTTTGACTGATATTATTAATTTTCACATTAGTCATTACATGCCAAAATTATTTATCTAACAAAAACAGATTCAACTTTAAAAAACTGCAGCCATTAGTTAAGGACAATGTTCACAGAACTGCCATATGGAGAGGAATAAATGAATTCTGCAAGCAATTAAGTGCCAGAGATTTCTGATAACATCAGATAACATTCAGTGTATTCCAACATTTTCAATTCAACGTGGATTTCATCTCATTTAGGATGCCAGTATTAAAACTTTGGTTTCAGAAATCCACTATTATTATCATATCTGATTTAGGTTTTTTTTATTTTTTTTTTAACTTAGAGTGCTATAAAGTTGTCTGATCTCATCTTAGGCATTTAGCACAAAAAGATGTTACAGCATTGCATTATGTTTCAATAATTCCTATTAAGTCAATTTCTTTTAAATTATTATGTGTAAGTTTTAAGACTGAAACTAGTTAAGGAGTTTTTTGATGAAACTTAAGCATATTTTTTTCACAGAGATTATTGGACTATCCTGCCAATTTTAATAGCCAAATTCCACTCCATACTTTGCCTCAAATGTATGTGTGACCTTGACAGTCCACTATTTTCTCTGACTCAGTGATAAAACACATTTTTTAAGGCTGTGGTGGGGGTACAGCTTAGTTAGTTGAGGTTTTGCTTTAAAAATATCCACCAATTATGCACAGAAGACTGCTGTGCTCTGCTTCCTAGGAGCAAGGAAGGCTCAGAACTGAGATGGGTAAGAGCTGAAGTTCTGAAGGCTCCTGGGAGAAGGCTGAATATTCTTTTTCCCTGCATGCGAAGTTCACCAGGAGGGTCTGCCTATTTCTTCTTCTCACTTTTTGGCCCTGGGAAGAAAAAACATGCCCAGGGAAAAGAACAAATCAGAGCAGCAATATTAGATGGAAAAAGAAGAAACTGGAAGTTCCTTCTCCCTCTGGTCACAGTAGACACCAGGAGCCTTCCAAGTTGCCTGAAGTAAAAGATTTTGAGAGTGATTAAGAGACAGAGGCAGCTTCTGTCTGGTTGACAACCCCATTGCCATTCAGGCTGGTGCTGTATGGCTTGAGGAATAGAGAGGTCAGAGGTAAGTATCTTTTATTTTCTCAAATATGCTTTTTTGAAATAAAATGCTCACACAAATCAATATTACCTCTAACACTGCAGGTACAGGAAAAAAAGGTAGTGACTACGGCTACTTCAATGCAGCATCACCAATCAAAACGAAAATCAGCTTTCATTAATAGATTCATTTTTAAGGCAGGGATGCAAACAAGCAAAGCAGGCAGGATAAATGTAAGCCTTTCTCCACTTGTTTCCATCAGTAATAGGAGTTACAGAAAAATAAATGTATCAATACCTAAAGATGAATTTACTTGCGTTACTGGGAATGTAATAAGATGGAGTAAAAGATGAAGTTAAAATAAAGATGATATTTCAAAGGTTAAAAGAGATTAAGAACAGTTACTTTTCACAGGATATACTGAAATGTACAAAAAAGATACTCAGAAATTAAATTTTTAAATTACAAAACAAGAACCTTCTATGGACAGCTGAAAACAAGGGCTAGGGAGAACAATGAAGTTAAGTCAAAAAGCTGGTTGAGATGGCCCTCTACCAGACAGAACGGAACACAAATCAGATTGAAGAAAAAAAGAATCACTGGCAGAGGCAGTTAGCTGCTCTGACCCATTAGAGTTCGTGCTGCAGGAAGCAATCCAGATGTTTCAACTGAGACTCCAAGAAGTACGAACTACCTCTAAAGGCAGCAACAGCTGTAGGAAAGAAAGCCAGGAGTACAGATTTCAGTAGTCTGGGCCAGGAGAACAGCACAGGGAGTCAGAAACTAGTCCTGCACCTCAGTTTACCACAGCCACATTTTGGAGTTCGGCAAGTGCTGCATGGCATAAATCAGCTCTCAGCTCCAACCACATACAAGGCTGTAGCAGTACCTTCCAACAGAAACGTAATTGTATGTGGGGCCAAGTACTCAAGATTTATTGCTTGCCTTCAGTTTTGGAAAAACTGAGAAAGATGTCTTCAAAACTAGAGAAGATAAGGCTGTGCCTACTAAACAGGAACTTGCTCACTGACTACATTTTCTGTCCTAATCTTTAACTATAATACTGTACAGAGTATATTAACATATAGTTATAAATAAATGGTAGATATATACCTTGTTGGTTACCAAAGATGTATACAATTGTGTATTTGGAGCTAACAG
This sequence comes from Chaetura pelagica, assembly GCF_000747805.2. Lineage (NCBI taxonomy): Eukaryota > Metazoa > Chordata > Aves > Apodiformes > Apodidae > Chaetura > Chaetura pelagica. Next base: position 1,343,236 of record NW_009953923.1, on the reverse strand, counting down.
AGTCTGGAGAATCTACAGATTGAAACAACTGCTTTCTGCCAATTTCACATCTGGCTGATGAAGACACTGCAGGTATCTAACCACATTTCTGTCACCAGGATACTTGGTTTAACATACTCAGGGATACATTTTTTAAAAACAACATATAATAACATCTCAGCCTCACACATAAATTCTTCAACAGACTTAAAAACTTATGTAATTTCTAAGACTTGGGCCTTCATTCATGGATTACTAAATTCTGAAATCATTATGTGCAAATACATATATACCACTAAAAATGCTAAACCTAATCCTTTAGGAAGCAGTATTTTTATATTTTTTTGGCTTAAACATATTGCCCCAAGACTCCCTATAACTGCCAATACAGATACTCTTCTTTATACTTCAACATATTTACAATATTACGCTTACTCTTTATTTGAAATCTTTAACTGACAGCAAATAGCCTACTTAAAACCACAAAGAAAGGCAATGTCAAACACAACACCCAAGGGGACAGAAATATGTGTGTCCACCAAAGTAATTTGGATTTTATTCTGTTTATAATTCTTCATCTAAAAGTAAGCCTGAGGGAATAAGCATTGTCTTCAGTTTGTAAATATGGAGAAAATTCAGAAATATAATTAGGCTGAAGATGTCCTATAGAAACCAAAACATAAGTAAATAATGGCTTTGCTTCTGCATTCCTATGAAGCAGTTTCACAGGAATTACTGTATAATATTCCTTGGAAAAATAAAGTTGTGTGATTATGTAGTTTTTTCTTTATAATAACTGGCACCAAGCCAGAATGGAGTAACCATCAGTAGGCAACACTTTCCTCAAGAACCAAATTAAAAGGTGGGAGGACTTTTGTCATACTGGGACAGCATCAATGGCTTAATCCCACAGGTTAGCCTGAGAGAGCAGATACTAATTTACTGCTACTGGAATATAATTGCTCAGTTGTGCATTTTTAAAAGGGGATTTAGGGATCACATTACCAGTGATTCTGAACAAACACTATCTGACTAAAAGTGAAATTTCTGAAGGACCTCTAGTAAGAAGAGGTTGGCAGGGAGAGAAGGCTAACTAACATGGCTCAGCTCAACCTTTAAAAATCAGCTGTAGCCCCAGACAGACAACTCTGTTCAGGAGCTAAAAACAAAATAGGTGGCAAAATGTCAGAACCACAATTACACAAGTCAACAGACTGACTTCAATGCAACAAAGCATTAAGACATTATGTAGTAACCATCTCATTTCGTCTGTGCTCTATTTGGAGCACAAGCTTTTAGTTTTCATGCTGGTGAAGGTCTGGGAGTTTTTAGTTTGTATATCTGAGTTCTCTTCTCTTTCCAATTCCTGTCTTCCCAGATGAAGTTATCACTCTTTGGGCTAAGCAGGTATTTGCCACTCATAGCTTGAGAGCAGGTATTTCACTGAAAAGCCCAGGCAGACTGATGCAATTTTAAAAAGGTAGAGGCTCAAACCATCATGCTAGGTTTTAATAATTACTGCTTTGAATTAAGGCTAGCCTTTGCTGCTGGCCTGGCAAGAGAGTCTACTAAATACATATAATCCATTTTAATTAATATTATTTAATAGGAAAGAAAACAATTTTATTTCTCCAATGGTATTTTCCATGATCGTAGAGTAGCTTCATCTGGTCCAACTTCCCAATTTTTTTCTCTCTCTCTTTTTTTTTTTCTTTTTTCCCCAGTTTCCTTTTTATTAACAATCTATCTGGACTTCAAAAAGCTTGAACTAGCAGTACATCAGGACTTACACTTGGCTACTCAAAGAAATATTTCTGAAGTGCCCATAAGCTTCAGAATCGCTGCTAAACAGTGTTGTTAGATGGTAAAGATAGCCACAGGAATACATGCAGCAAAATTTGAAAGGGAAATGCTGCTACTGCAATCCCCTCCACAGCTCCTCTTTTAAAAGATGGGTATGTCAGGATTTAGAGGAGTGACGCATTAGCAAGCCCAATTATCCGTGTATGCCTGTCCTCCTCAAAGACAAGCTCAGTGGGACCTGATACGATCAAGAAAAAGTACAGTTATGTGAATTGTGATGTCTTCTCAGTGGGGATCAACTACAGCTACAATGACTGCTGTGTATTAGATCTTGAGCTATACAGCAATGCAGCCTTGGAGTAGTCTTACGAATCTGAAACAGCACAAAGAACTTTCAAAGCCAGTCTCAGATTATCCCAAACTTCAAAGAGCTGAATGTAAAACTATTCACACAGGGAAAAAAGCATAAATCCATTGTTTTAACAAGCATATTTAGCACATGAAACTCTGTGTAGGAAACTGAGTGGTGAAGAAAGCTCACAAGTTTTAGTGGTCAAAAAACAGGTCCCACCTCGCCCACAAGTGCCACCCTCACAAGGGGCAGTATGAATCTGGCACTGGGAGGAGACCCTTGGGCCACCCCTGTCCAGGCTAGTAAAATGTCTGAGTGACAGTCATACATTCCAAAGATACCACCTTGCAGCATACACATCATATATTTCCAAAATGATTTTTTGAATTCTTTTTTTTTTTTAGTTTGGCCAAATATATTCAGCTAGGAAGAATTTTTCTGATTTTTTGTTTTCAGATGGCAGTTGTTCTCATCTAACTTCTTGTGTTGCAGATGCCACTTTTCAGTGAAAGAACACAGAAAATTAATTAATCAATCTACACTATAAATCTAATTGATGTACAATTATGATCAGCTACTGTAAGAAAAATATTTCTTTCCTCTGTTTTAAATATTTTCTTTTCTTAAACCAAACAGGTTTTTAGAGTTTTCCAGAAAAGAGAGACTTACTCTTTCCATTAACTTCTCAATTTCAAGAAAGTAAATATTAGAACTCTCAGTATAACAAGTGAAGATTTAAACACTTCCAAAGTAGAACAACAATGGGACTGATGTCAAAGTGTAAGACAAGTGTAACAAATATTGTCTGAGTGATCTATACACACACGACACATTCTGCATGTCTGATTGGCTTCCATTGGATGATAAAATAGTTTGGCTGACTTCCCAGAAAGTAACTGGATCAAGTTTCTACCAATCTATCTTCCCATTAAATCCTGCTAATAAACTCCCTTCTTCATGTGATGATTCTCAGTATCTATCTTAGAAGGAAAATAAAAATTAAAAAAGAGATCAGCTATGAAAATGAGTCTTCAAAGTAAGTGAGAAAAATATTAGGGAAGTTTTCTCTACGCTTATAGAATTCATTACAGTTCCTTTAAAACCTGGTGAACCTACAATGACCTACCTCACTGGAGATCTAGCACTGACAGCTTAAAGCAAATATACTCAGAGTTATAGGGCAGTATTGTCTTGTTTTAAGAGCAAATGTTGGAATGGAGGGGAGGGGTTACCAACACTGAAACAGTATTTACTTATATATATTCTGGCTCTGAATCAATTTTAAAGACTTCACAAGTCTTTTTGTGGAAATGTTCAAACACTTGTACTTTCAATTTTTTTCTAAAGAAAAAATATTTCATATACCAATAATTTTCCCTTTAGCTAATAATAAGTTTCTATGAAACAACTGACATGACATTTTACACAGTTACTATTATTCTGTTTGCCTTGCATGTGTGGTCTTTTCAACTCTTACCTTCACATTTTCTGGATGAAGCCCTCCAGGGTTTTTGTCCATGTACTGACATAAATCAGTGTGCTAAAAGAAAGTCAGATGGAAAAAAGTGTATTAATATCTATAGGACTGCAGCAATAAATACCCTTCTATGTCGGAGTGGACAGAACAAATGGAAAATAAGGAGATTTTTCAGCCTCACATGTGAACATGCACACTTGTACATTTGCACTCCATTTTATTTAACAACCTGGGTAATTTGACTGATATGAATATTCACCAAAGGTAACCTTTTTTTTTTTAACATCCTGTATATGGTAAATTCATTACTTAAATTTTAGTGTCATTTTACAACTTGTAAAGATAATATCACCATCAGCACTGTAATGATAATATCTGGAGGGAAGAGAAAGAACCTAAAGAGACAAAGAATTTTAAATGCTACTCTCATTAAAAACATTGCCTTTTAAATATGGTTTTGAGGTGATTCTAGACTAAAATGGCTTAACGGTTTAGAAAATAAATCTGAAAGGCATTGCATATCAGACTACTGAATGATACTTTCCAGCTCAAAGAGAAACACACATTATGCATAATTACAGCTACTTTCAAAAACAGCTTCACAGAAGACTCAAAACTAAGTTTTCACTTCACAGATGTCTACATTCCCTGCAAACATAGCAAAAAATTGCTGCAGAAAATAAGCAGGTTTGCAAGGTAAAGATCAATATTATTTATTAATTAATAATTATTTATTGCTTTTACAATGGCAACACTATTTTCTCTGAATTTTTCTCTTGCATTTCTTCACTTTCCTACTAGTCAGCAGCACACTTTCAAAGAAGCAGCATGTTGCTTCTCTCATTTGCTTGCACAACTCAGCTTCTGGAATTATGTTCGGAATAAGCAACACAAAAAGAGACTGACTCTGCCTCCCACATCTGGTTTCTGAATATATCTGGCAAAAATCATCCAGCATTCCTCGAAAAGCTACTTGGCAATACCTGCCTCACATACAGCCCAACTAAAGATAGGCAGTTTTCAAGGTGAGAGTTTTGGACAAAAGCTGCCTTTAACATAGCAGAATGGTTTCTTTGCAGCATTTCTGACTCCAGGAGCCATGTTCTAGTGCTCTTTTATGGAGTGATATGGATACAGAGGAAAATTTCACTTCTTCTAAGATACAAAACTTGTGCTAGCAACAATCATTCTACATAATTTTATCTTCTGTAGCCATAAACTATAAAAACACACTGTGCATGTGGAATTAACATTGCAACGACATTAAGATGCACTGGTCAATTAGGTTGTGAACTAGCACATCTTTTTTCAGGAATTCTTTCCCAGCTTCACGAGAGCAAGCCCTGACTGCAGGAAATTGCAGAGTCCCAAAATGAACAGTGTGAGTATCCCAAAGGAAGAGGTTATGCCCAAACAGGCAAAGCACACTAAATAGAACACAACATAGCTTCTTCCAAAACACAAGCTACAGTTAGCATTACTTCCATTAATTGTTAACATATCACTGAATGCATGTACAAAGAAAATGAAAAAACACAAGTCTACCAGTGAATAGGGACTGTCATTGAAGAGCATTTTATATAAAGTCTGTGTTTACTTTAAAGACTTATTTGTAGTTTCTGTAAAACCTTTACCACTTCAGGTATGTATTCCTCTTCTGTTCTCCCAGTTAGTTTGCTGATACTGTGCCAATAAGCCATGCCAAAACCAGATCACTCATCCTTCAGTATGCATCACTGCATTACCCAGTTTTGTATTCTTTTACGGTACCACTACCAAGGAAACACACTTGACCAAAATCATCTGTCAGCCTTGTCAACAGTTTGAAAAAACTGACAGTTTTTTAGTACTAACCCCAGCACAAGAGCCTACAAAATATCACCTACAGGTGATGACAGCTGGTGTCAAATAAGAAGTTTGGGGGATTCCCCCCATTTTAATGCATTATCTGTTATTGAAGAGAAATGCCAGCCTGGAGGAATAACATGTTCTCTTTAACTTAAATAAAAATATTTGAATAGTGAGAGCATCTGCAACTGCTTGGGAGATGTTTAAAAAAAAGCCTGAGATTTCACTTCAGAAACCCCAGCAGGGTGACCAGGGCAGTGCTGTCCCATCTCTATTATGGTGCCTCAGATAGACATGTCACAGCCCCCAAGCACAGCACATTCCTTGCACAGTCTGGCTGAAAAGAGGAGAATTAGCATTTCCCTGCGCTTCAATCTTCCAGCCTTTGTGACTGACACATAACCTTGTAGGTGGGAAACTTACTGCACTTCCTTTACCTTCTACTGATTTCTACAGTTTGCAACTAGTTAGCTGACAGCAACCAGACCAGAGGAAGAAAAACCTAATGCTTCTAGTGAAGGTCCCAGCGCTGAAGCCCCAGCACCGCAGCTGCCCACCAGCTGCACCTTTCCATTCACCAACACCTTTCTAAGAACATCCTCTCCAGAGTAATGTCACTAGGAACAGCAGTAAGTCATCTTTTTATTTCCAATATACTTGTAACAAATTGTGAGGCTAACTCCATTTTCTTGACTTACATTCCAGTTATTATTTGGATTCATTTCCTTCATACATGAACATCAACAATGTCCCTGTTTGTGTTACACATCATTCGCCTCCTCTTCATATCCAAAGGACTAGGACAACTGGGAGTCTGGTATAACCTTCTGCATCAATAGTTCCGTCCTTCAAAAACCAATTGCTCACATTCACCTAAAATTCAATGTAAGCAGCAATTTCTGCAGAACCCTGGAAACCTTACAGAGTCATTTGTGCATAAGTCATTTGGCATCTGTTTTTTTCCCCCACACATGTGCTACAGACACAGAGAAAGCTTTACCAAATCTTCATTACAACAGTAAGCAGAAATGGAAAGTCTTTGCCTCCATAAAACTAAGTTAGAGTCCTTCTCATACGTAAACAAGTAAAAGTAAACACTAGTAGACTAGTAAACACTACAGCAGCAACTGGGAATGCAACTTACAAAGTTACAGTACACTGTTCCTCACCTAAAAAAAAAAAAAAGAAAAAAAAAAGGTAGTGGTAAAGAAAATAGCAGCATCAGCTGCTTTTCTTTTCCCAAGGTAGAGGCTCAATGCATGTTGAATTAAAAATTAGTATAGCCAGGAAAGCTGACTGTGCTGCAGGGACAGCTACTTCTAAACCTGTTTTCCCTTTTGGCAGGCAAGTGTCTGCTCCAGTGCTTGTGTGCTCAACTGACACTGAAGAAAACAACATGAATGAAAATTTCAGGAAAGCATTCAAAGAAAAAACAGAGACCAAGCTGGATGAAAGCAGTTTTCTAAAGGTATTCCATGAAATTAGTACTATGTACATGAACAGAGTATTCTTCTTTCATGCTGTATTTTGACGTAGAAGGCAACACGCTTTCCCATGTGGAGCAGTGGCTGCAGACACAGCATGCCATCCTCTGACACCAGGGGCTTTGTTATAGTTACCACCTTGATCTAACAAAACTACGCACTAAAGGAAAATTCCCGATACAATTAGGTATTGGAAACGACATAAAACTATGTCAAAACAAGGAAGGAAGACAAGAAACAAACCAACCAACACACTCTTTATGGTCCTTTCTCTACAGTATCAGAGGGTGAGGACATCTTACAGGGAAGCAGAATACACTGGGAATGCAGCACAGTCCACATAATTGCAAATATCTGTCATGCACATTGTGATCCTAGGTGGACCTGGCTAGACCAATTCTGCTTTGAGCTTTTAACAACTCTGTCAGCCATACTGTTAATCCCCAACACACGTAAATCACCACAAGTTATCCCATGCTGACCAAACTCACAATATTTCAGCCTAAGTCTAAAATTCCATTAATTCATGCTCAAGTTTACCCACAACTATACAGACTCCACCAGTGTATTTACACCTATATGTAAAAAATAAAATCTATTAGCACTCCTCTGTTCATAACAGCTACACAAAAACAATGAATAGAGAAAAATTATGTTTCCATAGTGAAGAATGCAAAAGCTAGGAAGGTCCAGAATTACTGGGGTTTATCCAACCTTTTGTTTGCCCAATAAATGTACATTATGATAACTTTTTAAATGTGTAATGTGATCACATACTTTTTTCCTCTCACAGAATTAGACATACTCACTGCACAGAACAGGAGGTACTTGATTACAGAACAGCTGTGCTGTTTTTATGTTGTTGTTTTTTTCCTATTCTCACACAGCTTGCAGTCTCTGGCTTATTTAGTGCTTTGAAGGCAGAAATATTAATCATGCAGGCTTTCCTGCCCTGCTTATTGCTACACTATTCCCATGCTTCACGAACATAAAATAACTTCATAGCAATCCAGAGGAGATGTGGCATTATTTCCTTTATCAAGTAGGGAATTGAAGCAAAGAGAAAAAAGTTCTAAGTATCACTGAGCTGGGCAATTCTATTTAAAGCACTTTGGTTTTGACTTTCCAGAGTATTTGGCACCACTTCACCTTCTGTGTTCTGCCTAACTTCAGTTACAGCTGTGAGCGTACAGTGTTTTTGCACGGGAGACTGAGACTCATGCTGAAGAGCAGGTCAGTCATGTCTGAATTGCAGTGACAGCAACTTGTGATGCTGATGATGTTTCCCAACATAGTAGAGGCAGAACCCAGTTCTCCACAGCAGTACTACCTGTCTTATATTGAAACAATACTGTGAATAAGGCAGGAACCCCAGAAGACAGCCGAGTTCCAACATTCACAAAAACTAAGAAAAGTTCAACAACCACCATGTGCCTTCACTACAGAGTCCTCTGCAGAGCTGCACAAGAGGCCCTTCCACAAGGATAGCAAAAGGAGATCGCACAGGCCATCTTGCCTTAGCTTGGCATCCTCTAATTTTAAGAACTTGACTTTGCCACCTCACTACCACAACTGCACATTTGTGCAAAATCTGTTGTGCTTTTGAGTTAACAGTTAGATCTCTCCTCTCGCTACTGTGCCCTCTGGAAACAATTTCACTTCCTTCAGGGATGCAGACTACAATATTTGAAGTGAAAGACAAAAGCAAAGACTTTGAGAGGAGAAGGGAAATCTTCAAAGACATAGTTCTTAAGTACAAAGAACAATATTTTTGAAGCCTAGCACTTGAACAAATTTGGGGCAATTTTCAAAATAATAGCTCAATGCCACCCACAGCACAAAGCCTACCCATTCTCCAAATTCCAAGCCCATGCTGTGAGGCTTGAATTTTACAGTAAGGTCCTCCAGCTACAGCCTTAAGATATCTTAGTCATTTTGGCTGAAATTACAAATAAATATAGGCAACCTGAGACAGACTTTGGCTTCTTATTTCTTAAAATAATTTTACTTTGCTACACCACGCCAGAAGATCACTGCTCCAGGGTTGTGAATTGACAGAAACCCTTTCTTCAGTGCACATTTCAAGTAAGCAGACCTCCACTAGGAAACCTCTGACCCTTCCTGGGGCAGATGGCATGAGTTCTGGTGATACCAGAGACTGCGCAATGCCTCCTAGGACAGGGAACAGGACAGACTCAGCTATGCTAACTTAACCATTCTCCTTTTTCCAAACTGTATGTAGGCCAATGCCCATTTTTGGCACAAACTTCAATGAATCTCAAATATTTTCCTCCCTGTGATGGAGACAAGTATCTCAGCTCCTTCAGGTACATGAAAGTGAAGGACAGATTAAGTTACTTATCCAACATAACTGCTCAGAGTTTAAATAAAAATCAACAAAGTTATGAAAGGATTAAGCAAAATTAAGTTAATATCAAAGAACAAGAAAAAAAACAGTTTTAAAAAAAAATAAAAATGCAAACTTGCTCAGAATCTAACATTTTTCAGTCACTCCTCTCTCACACCATCAGCTACCATGACAATACCACTAAAAGTTTCATTTACCTTATGAAATATTGTCTCCGGGCTCACATGAAGAAATTAATTGGGGTTCTGCTTTAAACTTGTGGCAGTATATAAGTGTATGAAGGTCATTTGCACTCAGCAAGTCTCTGGCTTATGTTAGTGGACACATGTGTGTTTATGTTTCTAAGCATACTGTGTATAAGCATCTGCTGAAAGGAGAAGAATCCAGGCTGATATTTATACAGCTAAAGCAAGGTTTATATACATTGCATCCTACTTGTGGAAGAGAGAGAATGTTAACAACAAAAAATCAGACAAATGCTGATGGTTCAGACTCCTCCCTTCTCCTCTTGAAGAACGAATTCTAATTATGGATACGTAAACCACAAGTTACCAGTGTCCTCAGATGCTCAGTGCTTTGCTTTAACATCAACTGTTTTGCTCAACTGTCTTGCTCAGAAATCGTAGGCTGTGCTACCAAACACAAATGTGTTCAGACAAAGGGCAGGACATCCCCTTTCAAAGGCATGGTCAGTGACATAAAATCAGCTCTACTTTGTGAGCCCTTTTCCATAATAATAACGTGACTGTCATTCTCTTCTAATTAAATTAGTCACTTATACTTCCTATGTAATACATTCTCTCTCCGTTTTCCTCGTCAGCCATGATAAATCTCCATGTGACTTAGCTGTCCCATAATTCTGCCTAATTGGTTTCAGCTGTCATTTTTGAGGCTGAAATGCACAGAGAGCCTGGGGCTTGTGAATGGAACAGGAAGCATTTCCAACTGCATTCCCATCATGTAAAACCAGCAATGTGAAAGAACCCTTCCATTAAAACAAAAACGGGAGTATTTGGCTGCCGGCGATGCCATCACACAGCAGACAGATTGTGCTGCTCCACTGAGGCAGCGAGGCTGTTGCGAGCCATTCTTCTCTGTTCAAAGGAGAGCACAAATTATTTATGCCCTAGCAGTTTTACTGACTAAAATACTTTCCCTTTTGTCACCAACAAATTCTTAAACCGATAATATAATTTACCAATAAAAGCCCAGGCAGTAGGAATATTTGAAGTGACAAGAGAACAAAGAAAAGTTAATTCTATTTAAATGGCATGTATCCTCCAACCTAAGCACTCTGCAGATTACTGCACCATGGTTTAAACTGATTTCATGTTGCTGGTATTTTCAAAAGTGTCATAGACTCTCATTTTGAAGTGTTTCGATGGCTTTTTATAATTCAATCTTTTCCCCCTACAAAACGATGCAGTGTTGGCCATGCTAACAAAAAATTCCCTACGAGCTATCTAGAGGTGATACCTAAACAACTAGCAGAAGGCAACAGCACCAGCTGGGCTGAGCAGCAGGGAAAAGATACATATTAGGGATTCAAGAAAGAAAAAAACAACCCACAAGACACCTTTAATGAAAACAATTTTGCTAACAGATGTTTCTAGTGCCTTGGATTTCTCTCACACTGTCAAAGAAGATAAACATACTTCAAAACACCAGAACAATACTATATAAAAAAAGGAGGCTGGGTAGTGGGGGAATAGATAAAACATATACAAACCTACCTGAAAAACCTACAGAGAAAAGGGAATTCAGTTGCCTGAGTTTTGGCTGCTATTAAAAAAATGATATTTATTTATTGACATCAAGTCTCTATTCATTCCACAAAGAACAGTCAGGTCTGTGATGCTGACAAGTGAGAGACACGCTGCTGCAGAACTAAGAGATCTTCAAGACAATCCGTTTTTCTAATGATGCCAGTTTGTATTCTTCCTTATTCTTTGGCCACCTTAATACTTGTATCAGCCTTGTTTTCTTAGTAAATCAGATAATCAGACACATTAAACAATTCAGTGAGATTACTTTAACAAAAGAATGATATCTCAAGATCAGTAGGAATTCTTTAGTGTGATCAAAACCTAGCAGCAGATCATCAGCTTGTGCAAACTATGATGGACTTCTAGTTTCCTAAGTCAACAGGGCTGGGATAATTTTTACAAGCTTAGCAAGTTGTAATACATGTGCCCACACAGATGTGCGTGTGCACTTTTTCTTTAACTTGCTAAGTCATTAGGCTTCCACAGCTCTGACCATTATGTACACTATGTCCACGTATTAAAAAAAAACTCCTTTCTCCGGGCACAGCAGATACCCCTGAGCTCATGGTGAGAGTACTCACTCCAGGACCACATGGGCAGAACATGCACACAGCAGGGAAGCTGACAATCTACATACAGACACACTGCATTAGAACCATAGAATCATAGAACACAAGTTTGGAAGGGACCTAATACTGGCACAGTGCTGGCCATGGATGGTAGAGATGTATCTACACAAGCCGAGCTGGCACAGAAGCCTTTGCTATGGTGGTGTGCTGGGCTACAAGAGAAATTCCATCCTCAGGGCAGGAAAAAGCAGCACAAACACTTTTTATAAAGCTTTAGCATCCTATGGCAGACCTCTCTTCACACTGACCGAGTGACTATTTTCTGCCATGCCTCCTGATCCCAACTGTCCATGCATAATCTTAGCAATAATAAAAATTTGATAGGGAATATTGCAGTTCAGACTGCAAGGTACACAGAAGAAAAATGATGCTTCCATGGATCATAACCTCTTTATCAAAGTAGTAAAACAAGGAAAAATGAATAGGGCCTTTTAAGTTTCAAGTGTTAGCTTTGTCTATTACTCAAGCTTGACTCTTCTTATTCACCATTCCTCAATTATTTTTTATATCATAAAACTATAAAGATATCTGTAATTACTGATCTCTTCATTCTGACTCCAGGATTTTTATTTATGTTACCATTATTATTTTGCCATAATCCAAAGTTTCTGTTTTCCAAGATTTCATGGGTGTATTTGCTATCATTATGATTAAGTTAGTACAAAGCTGCATACTGCTAGTTCAGAAAAGAAGAATCTATTTTTAAGATTTAGAATTATTGCCACCATCGCTCTCCAAACAGCCAGTTGTTTTGTTTGATGGAGGTTTTCAGTCTGCACCGAATAAATCAGAGCTTCTCATTTTAAGATCAATTAAACAGCAATTACAACCCACATTATTAAAGAGTCTGAGAAAAAAGTTTAATTAGATTGGACAGTCTCTAGTGCAAGTTGCGATACTGTCAAGTTTCATCTCAGAAGCATTTGGGCAATGCCAGTTTATAACTTAAATTAAAAGATAAGGAATGTGTGGGATGCCACCAGAATATTAGTGATGATAGAGCTGTCCAGAAATCTTAAACACAGAAATAATCAATTACTAAAAAAAAACCAAAACACACACACACAAAAAAAGGGAAAAAAACCCAAACAACTACAACAACAAAAAATCCCCTAAAATTAGAAAGATTTTAATTTATTTTTTTTAATTTTGAAGTACGTAATTTCAATAACTTAGATTTTTTTTCTTCAATTTCTCATACAGGAAAGTAACAGTGTGTTCACCTCACTGAAATACTACATGTATTCATATTTAACTGGTAAAAAGATACAGAAACATAAACATAGCATCTTAGAAAGAAAAGAAATATCAATTTACCCATTGTCTACTAGCAGTGACATGCTACTCTGCTGATTTTTTGTCTAAACTGTTCTTATGGATTCTCATCTCATCCTTTTTTTCCCTAACTCTGAACAGCCCTACTTAATTTGACTTTTCCTCAGAAGCCTATATTCTATATATTTGCCCATTCTTGTTTTTCCCCCACCTCCCCAGTCTCCAGTTGATTCATGTTTTCCTTGTGAGTACAAATTTACCATTTCAAGGGCTTTACACCTTTCAAGGGGTGTTATCACTGCCATATGCATCTTAATACCTGTGTGTGTTTTTTATGGACTACAGTGATGTAATTTTTATCTGTAATTTAGGAAAAAAATAATTGACATCTGTCAATACACAGAATATCTCCAGTATTTGGTGAGGTAGTAAATTGTACAAAGAATAGACATTCAGATACAGCCTCCCAATCTGTTGCATTGTAAAACTTGATTAATCTGCTTAACACATCTATTAATCAGTATGCACCCTCAGTATGAAGCCTACACAAACTTTGTGAGATTCTGCAGTCACAATGATGAGGCAAAATGAGTAACATTTTTCCTCATCCCTCTAGACCTGTGTACATTTCTTAGCCTGCTACTATTTTATT